>NC_067405.1:19487204-19788069 GCF_009764475.1 Pristis pectinata
CACATTGCCCTCCAACAATAAAGACTCATGGCAAGATCTTGGAAAATGTGGACACCTACCCTATCTTGTTGAAGACAGAAGTTGATGCCTTCAATATAGCACCACAGCCTTTGGTCAATTGAGGAAAAGGGTATTTGAAGATCAAGATCTTAGACCTGACACAAAACTTATGGTCTACCAGATAGCTGTGATCCCTGTCATCTTATTAGCTTCTGAGACCTGGACTACCTACATCAGGCACCTGAAGCATTGAAAAGATAAAAGTAAAACTGTCTCTTAAAAATCTTTCAAATTCACTAGAAGGATAAGTGAATCAATGTCAATATCATCTCCCAGACCAACATCCCCAGAAGATCCTAGTTACATCCTTGTATTCGTGTGCTGATACTAGACTCTCAAAACAGGCAGTTTATTCCAAGTTCTGTTATGTGAAGGCATTACCAAGCAGACAGAAAAAATGTCTCAGCATGTGCTCAAATCCTCCTTAAAGAGATTTAACATCCCCACTGGCTCCTGCTAATCTCTGATCCATGACAACACGAAATGGAGACAGAGCATATGGGATGAGATTGAGAACATTTGACACCATGTATCAGGAGGGCATGGCATAAGCAACAGAAGGGAGGCACTACCTCACAAACTATCCACTCATTCAGCCCATCAGGAATCTCCTGCCCTATCTGTGGGAAGACTCTGCAATTCCCACATTAACGTCATCAACCACAATACTGGGTTAGAAACAAGCCATCCTCAAACCTGAGGGGTAGCCTAAGAAGAAGGGGACCTTCCATCAAACCTTTGGACCATAAGCACGGCAGAAAACTGCAGAAGTGATTGGACTGATCAGTAAACCCTTGGAGATTTTCCAGTGGGTAATGATGTGAAGAAAAGGGTATTTTGCATAATGAAAATTTGAAAGACATCCACCTTACTCATGGATATGTTTCTGCAAAAAAGAAAATAGTATTTCAAGGGATTTTGCTTTAAAACTGAAGCTACACTAAGGCATAACACTACTTTGTTCAAAACAATGACAATTGATTTAAAAATCACCATTGACTACAATAGATGAAGTATTATCACATTAACATGTTTGTCTTTATTTTCCATTGGCATTAAGGTTCAGTTCCACATCACTGGGAAGAATTCAGAGACAACATTGCTTGCAGCATAACTGGCTCATCAACATCGTTGGCTGCCATCATTGCCAGGGCAGATATTGGCATAGTAGCATTGACGGCACTACTTAGTTCTTAGCAACATGAAGGCATAACAACAGCCTAGGCAAAGTTGGCAGCCATTCCCCTTTATATTTCAACTAGTGCCCGCGAGTAAGTATAAAACCATTAGCCACTGGCCATTGATCACAAACAACCCAACCCATACCGATAAGATGAAAAATGATTCTGTTTCTTGAATACCAGGGAATTTTATATAAATTGATTGCTTCTTCTTTCAAAATTAAAAGTTTATTCATAGAACATAGAACATAGAACAGTACAGCACAATACAGGCCCTTCGGTCCACAATGTTGTGCTGACCTTTAAACCTTGCCTAAGACTATCTAACCCCTTCCTCCCACAAATCCCTCTATCTTAAATTCCTCCATATGCTTATCTAGTAATCTCTTGAATTTGACCAATGTACCTGCCTCCACCACTGCTCCAGGCAGCGCATTCCATGACCAAACCACTCTCTGGGTAAAAAACCTTCTTCTGATATCTCCTTTGAACTTCTCACCCATTACTTTAAAGCCATGCCCTCTTGTATTGAACATTGGTGCCCTGGGAGAGAGGCGCTGGCTGTCCACTCTATCTATTCCTCCTAATATTTTGTACATCTCTATCATGTCTCCTCTCATCTTCCTTCTCTCCAAAGAGTAAAGCCCTAGCTCCCTTAGTCTCTCCTCATAATGCATACTCTCTAAACCAGGCAGCATCCCGGTAAATCTCCTCTGCACCCTTTCCAATGCTTCCACATCCTTCCTATAATGAGGTAAATATTCATGAATATAATTACAAGGAATACATAACAGTACATGGTTTTTTAGTGTTATTCTTAGTGTTATCAAGTTAATACATTTGTAGTATCATCTGGTTAATATTTTCTATTTATAAAGCATCAATGTCACTCATAGCAACAATACGCCTTTCAAGTACTTGTGGGGCTGTTACAAAGGACCTGGCTCTCAGTGTTTAGTGGTGGCAGACATTAGGTTACAGTCCTTCCCCACAAAGCCTTTGCATTGACTGTACCAAGCTTCAGTGCATCTCTTAGCACGTACTCCTGCAACCTGGAATGTGCCAGACAGCAGCATTCCCTTACAGATATCTCATTATTCTGGAAGACCATTGCGTTTCAGGCAGACAAAGTGCATCTTTCACCAAATTACTGATCTTCCAACAGCATTTGATGTTGGTCTTGGTATGTGTCCATGGGAACAGACATTCTTCAGAGAATTCTTTGTTACCTAACTGCTCAGGATGAACCTTGACAAGGAACCTTGCAGTCTTTTCCAGAACTTCTTAGCAAATGCACAGTCCACATTGCAGCCATCTCAAGGGCAGCATGCCTTGGGAGTGAGACTCTGACTGAGCAGGAAGAATCTGATGGGGAGGGTTTCTCTCATTGCCAGCCAAGAGAGGTCTTGGCACTTGCTGTTGAGCTCTAGTGATGAGGCATTCTGACAAATGCTTTTGACAGTCTGCTCAGGAAACCATCTTGCAGGATCTGTCATGTTCTTCTCCCACAGAGCCTGAAGGATGTTCCATGCTGATTAATACCTGATGGACTATGTGATCAAAGGTGTTTTTCTGAAGGAACCTTTCTAATAAAGGGCAGGTAGCGTGGCAAAGTCCAGCTGAATGGACTATTGCTGGCAAGAAGCCAGGCCCATCCTTCACAACACCTGAGACAGGTAGGACCTCAGCACCCAGTGACACTTGGTGATTGAGTACTTTGGTTCTGTGCACAAAGATGGTCATCAGGACAAGGGCAATGTTGGCCACACTTTTTCCCCCATTCTCTGGAGACTTGCGTATCATGACCTGTTGGATGTGCTCCATCTCGGATCCCCAGATGAAAAGTGGCTCATGTGACTGCCACAGCACAGGCATAGAGTATGGGCCACAGCTACATTACAGAGAGCAACAACAAGAACTCCCCACACCTGATGACTAGGTTCTTGCCCACCATCGAGAGGGAGCACAATGTTCCCAAAATTTTGTTAGATTTTCCCTGCCACTCCTGCCAGGTTTTGCCGTATGTCCTGGCTTCTTTGAACCAGATACATCTCACCTTCAGGTAATCAGACATGACGGTGAAGGGCACAGAGGATAGTCGGGCCAGTTGCACAAAGCACAGTCTCACACTTCCTGCAGTTAACTCTGGCCCCTGAGGTCAGCTCAGACTGGTTGCAGATGCTAATCAATCTGAGGACTGACCTTGGATCCAAGCAGAAGACAGAGACACTATTCATTTACAAGGAGGTTTTGATCCTCTCTTCCTGATGGATTTGGCAAAGGGTTCAATGCAACACAAGCAAGACAGAAGAGAGTGGGGCAATTGTGCCTTATTCCAGACTTGATGAGGAAGCTTTCTGTTTCTCACCCATCGACTTGAACTGCTTTACTGTTGTCTGTGTAGAGCTACAGGTAGATGATGGTATCCCTGAGAAGTGCAAGGCTGTAGAGCAGTTGGATGCAATTTCTGATTCCCTTCCTTAGACCCATTTTGGAGAGCATATCCATCATGAACATGTGCAATATTCTGTCAAAGGCCTTTACATGGTCTAAGTTGACCAGGCAAGTGCCCACTTTCCTGTCCTTCACATGGGTGATGGTATCCCTGAGCAGAGCAAGGCTGTCAGAGATTTTCCTGCCAGGTACAGCACAGGTCGAGAGGGTTGAGAGCTTCAAGTTCATAGGAGTGAACGTCACCAATAGCCTGTCCTGGTCCAACCATGTAGATGCCACGGCCAGGAAAGCTCACCAGCGACTCTACTTCCTCAGGAGGCCAAAAAAATTTGACATGTCCCCTTTGACACTCACCAACTTTTATCAATGTACCATAGAAAGCATCCAATCTACATGCATCACGGCTTGGTATGGCAACTGCTCTGCCCAGGACCTCAAGAAACTGCAGAGAGTTGTGGACACAGTGCAGCGCATCACGGAAACCAGCCTCCCCTCCTTGGACTCTGTCTATACCTCTTGCTGCCTTGGTGAAGCAGCCAGCATAATCAAAGACCTCACCCACCCAGGTCATTCTCTCTTCTCCCCCCTCCCATCAGGCAGAAGATACCACCAGGCTCAAGGACAGCTTCCATCCCACTGTGATAAGACTATTGAATGGTTCCCTTATACAATAAGATGGACTCTTGACTTCACAATCTACCTTGTTATGACCTTTCACCTTATTGTCTACCCGCAATGCACTTCCCTGTAGCTGTGACACTTTACTCTGTATTCTGTTCTTGTTTTTACCCTGTACTACCTCAATACACTGTGTAATGAATTGATCCGTATAAACGGCATGTAAGACAAGTTTATCACTGTCCCTCGGCAAAGGTGACAATAATAAACCAATACCAATACAATTTTGCTCCAGGTGGATCACCTGATCCAGAACAGACTTGATCCAATTGGTAATGCCTTTGGATGGGATCTGGTCATCAACAATGAGATGGGTCGCCAGTTCCGGATGTTCTATTTATCCCCCTTCTGTTTGTAGTTGAGGGTGATGATGTCCTTCCTCATGGATTCTGACATATTACCAGCTAGAAGCATAATGTTGAACACTTCCATCAGGTCTGGTCCCACCCATTTCCACAGAGTGAAGTACAACGCAGCCGGTAAGCCATCATTTCTCGGTGTTCTATTCATCTCAAGCTCCTTCAGGGTCAGTGGCTGATCCTGACTCTCCCACTTGCTTTCATCTGAGAGCTCCATGATGGATGGTGGTGAGCTCCAGGAAACTGTGCTGTCTGTGGTCTTTCTGTCACACAGACCAATATAGAAGGATTTGCAGATCCTTAATATGTCCATCTGTGAGTATGTTACTGAGCCGTCTTCTTCCTTACATCTGTGGATCACAGAGCTCCCCCGTGAAACCCTATGGAAGAAGAAGACTGAGTGCGTATCATGCTGCTCCACAAAGCAAACTGTGGATTGGAAGAAGATCTTGAAGGATTCCAAGGCTAGCTCTTCATGTCTCAGAGTTCCTGCCTCAAATTCATCTCCCTTGACTACAGAAGGAGAAAATGCTGCATTTTTCTGGAGTTGACACTACTCCTTCTGAATCTGTCTTGCTTTTTGAACACTTTTGAGGCTGGAGAACCTCTTGCTGTTCTTAATAGCTTTCCCCTAGTGCATCAGTGAAACGAAGAGGGGCTTCATGGTTCTCCAACCAATTTAATCCCTCTTTAGTTCTTCGATGTTCTCTGGGGTCAGCAGATTGATGTTTAACTTTCATGTCCCCTTATCAGCCTTCTGGTCTTCCTGCAGATGACAGTATGCCTATAGGAGGTAGTTGCCAGAGAAGAACACCAGCAGATCTGACTGTGAGTGCAGTAAACCATATACTTGATGAAAAAAATGATGCTGTAGGAACTCAGCAGGCCAGGCAGCAACCATGGAGAAAAGCAGGCAGTCAATGTTTTGGGTCAGGACCCCTCCTCAGAACCATATACTTTCCTTACTGTGAAAAATGGAGTCCAGATTTTGCACCGCACATACATCTTTAAGGTTATTTTATTATGCTTTCTAACTGGGTAACATATATAAGTTTGCTACACTTGTGAAAGCTGACTTCAAATAAAATTATGTGAAAGAGGTGAGTCCCTCTGTGGCAAATAATTAATTTCACTAAGCTTAATTCCACAAGAACATTTGCAGCTTGTTAGAGGAGAAATTTAGAGGAGAAAACATCTAATGGGAATGTGTATTCTAGCCTTGCAATCTATCTGGATTTATTTATATTTGAAGGAAGCAGTGATTATCTTCTTCCCCTACCAAGGGGTGGGGTGGGAGTGGTGCTGGGTCCAGCAGGGTGACAATTTGGAACTAAAAGAAGAATGCTGGGTAATCTCTGTGGGTCAAGCAGCAGGTGCGGAAGCAAAAGGTGTGTGTCGATGGTTCAGGTCGAGACCCTGCATCAGGACTGAGTTCTTGACCCGTTGAGTTCTTCTAGAATTCTGTTTTTAGATTCCAGCATCTGCAGCCTGTTTTGTCTTCAGGGTGACAATTTGATTGCATGCTGTGATTGAAGTCAAGCTGAGCTTCTCAATAACTTCCCTCTGGAGTCCACTAAAATCCTGCACCCTTCTGCATCTCACAACTCTTCACCCCACATATTGTTTACAATAATATTGGAAAGACTATGATCTCTCTTCTTCAGAAACTATTTCTACTTTCAACATAACTGCTTCTCACAAAATAAATCTGCTGATGGCTGCATTTTTTCTTTGTATTCATTACATTGATGGTCTGCTTGACACCAAATTATGATATTCTTTACAATAAAGTCCTTTTAAGACTAAAACCAAGTTACTTTTCAATAACAGAACTGTCAACTTTTATTTGTGTAGTTCTCTCAACATCAGAGAGACAATATGAATCATTAAATAGAACAGTGAATAAAATGAACATCAAGCAGGACCAAGAGAATAGATAAAAGTAAACTAAGGACTAAGGACACTTAGTCCAAATGAACAGTCTCCACCCAAAACATCAACTGCCCATTTCGCTCACATAGATGCAGCCTGAACCACTGAGTCTCTTCAGCAGTTCGTATTTGGCTCTGGATTCCAGCATCTGCAGTCTCTTCTGTATCTATTGGTCCACATGGTTCTGCTTCACAAGATCACTGCTCAGGTCAGTCTATCACCAAGCATTCCTGACCAGAATGCAGAGGGCCTATTAGGCTGGTCCATAGGATTCCGGACTCCAATGATGAGGTTTCACCTGTAGCCAGACCTGAAAACAAAACAATGGAGAAACCTTGCGCTTGAAACTCCCACGAAAGTCTTTGCCCAACAGAAATACCCCCAAACCCAGATTTATGACTATCAAGTCTTTTGTGGTCTTTGATCATTTCTGAATAGCTCAGACATAAGGTCGTAGAACCTTCCCCAGGTCTAACCTGTTACAGGATCCAAGATCGTATTCCCCAATCTCTGCAAGAGGTCAGCTGTTGGACTCCATAGGGAATACAACAGCAGAACATATTGAAATATAAACCACCAAGTAAGTTTGAGACCTCTATGTTTGACTATGAATGCATAGGAGTCCTAGACTTGCAGGTATTTAAACAAGAGAATTTTTTTCCCCTAATTTAGAACCACAAGTACTTCCATACAAATTTGGTTTAATGTTTGAGGATGGTGTGACAGTGCCACCGCTGGTGGGAGGATGTAACTAGTGTGCAACATATCATGAGCAGCTTCCAAATAAAACTGTGGGCATAAAATTTTTAATGGATAATGTATGTGCTGTAGACATAGAACTGAATTTTCCATTTGAAAATCTCATCACAGTTGCCAGGAAAACTTGATGCCACTGTAGAAAATCATTGCATCAGTTGAAGAAGAGGCAGAAAATCTTAAACGGACATAGAGAGCCAAAAGATTTTATTTAAGTTATAAATACATACTCTTACAAAGGGATTTACAAGGTATTCCTGAGGATTACACTTTATGGTGGCTCATCACCTAAGCATTCATAACACGGAAAAATACAAAAGCAGGAGACGTGAGTAGGACACTTGTCAATCAAATCTGCCACATATAACACCAGTCTCATCATCATTCGGGCTGTACACCACCATTAGCAGCACAGTCAAATTCCAGCTTTCTTTATCTGTATGGTTCGCACATCAAATCTTGATAATTCTTTTCATATTTTTATCCATTAGCTTTGGAAATTCCAGTAGGAAAGATGTTCTAAAATGGAAGCTACAACAGTCTGTTGTGAAAGTTTCAGAAGAATTTTGAAACAACCACGATATTATTTTCTCTGAACAAATAATTTAGCGCAGTTCAGATTTAGCCTAACTATATTCCTGACGTCAATAAATATGGAGCCAGGTCATGATGCCTGAGGCAGGCAGTTCCTGGCGTTCAGCAGTTTAAAAGGCAGCTAACGTCCGGGAATTCAGTGCATGCGTGTCAAAAGTGGAAGTCGCAAACTTACACAAGATGGTGCTGCATCTGTCAGTATGTTCCTTGGCTGGGCAGTTCATGGAGCTGAAACTTACTGGATGTAATGATGCAGATACACTGCCAAACCAAACTATGATTCTGTACCATGAACAGGGAGGTGCACCTGGGGATATTATATCAATGTTAGTCATGACTTTTCTGAACATTGTATCTTACAGCACAATCCCTTTCATGCATTTACCCATTCCCTTTTTTGAGGGATGCTATTGAAACTCCTTCCACCACCCTATCAGCCATCACCCAACAGCCATCTTAGACTATTGCAATTTGCAATATTAAGTATTTCCTTTCAAGCCAGCTCTGATGCTAATGCACCCAGTGTAAAATTATTATACTTCTGTTTTTATTCTTTTCACCAGGCAAGAATTGATGATGAATACGTAGAAAGCCTTGTGCTTTCAGACATCCTGCTGGATAAAAATAGAGCAGACAATCACAGTCTCTTCAAATGTTTATGTCCCAGTTTGTACTCTTAAATGCTCACTGTACACATCTAAGCGAGACTGCTGCACACTTATATAAAGTGCACTAATTTACTCGCTGTGGCTTTTTCATTTGCCTAGTTTTTACAGTGCCTGTGTGGCCAGAGAATGCCATGAAGGATATCATTCCTCATGCAACAATGCATAACTCTGATTGACTATGAAATTGGTAAAAATATTGTCATTTTAAACACATAACCTATGCTAATTACAAAGGCTGTATCAGCCCAAGAATGTGTGTATGAGCTGTCACTTCCATCCTTTCATACTTAATTGACCATAATAGCTTTGTCCTATCTATCCTGAGCATTAATAAGATGTTGCCATTAGCACATATTTTATGCACTGACAGCCCAGGTTTTAACTCATTTCCAGTGATAAATTTCCAAAGAAATTCAAAGAACCATGACTGTAATGATAATAGTAACAGTCAAATGCCTCTTAGATCCTTTCCATTATAGAGCCAATAATCACTGTGTGACATAAATACAAGAGGATTAACTGGTGCATTGAGTTAGAATGAATTTTCGTGTGTAACCCGAGGGTCAAATCCAACCAAGGCTGATGAAGTGAAAGCCTTTGTTTTTCCTGATCATTGTAAAGGGTAAGCAAAGTAGCTTCAGATTGTCTCACTCAGTTCCATTCCCAGTGGAAGCAAGTATATAGACTGCAGCTAAATATAATTCAGTAAAGGTTTGGCTGCCTTGTTCAAAAGGGGCCAGGAGGTGGGCCAATTTAAAATGCCAGACTGGGGCAACACAGTTTTCTTCTTAGGTGCAAGCTGAGCCAAAGGTTCCATTTGATGACAAAGGGTTTAACCCTGCATGTAACCCAAGTTATCCCTGGCTTTGCAGTGTTTGACATTCCCATAAAGCGTTGGAAGAGAGGAAAAACAACCCTTAGTCCTGATATCTCTCTCCCCTTGTGAAATTTTAAACAAATTAAAAAAACAAGTTACAAAAACAGCAGATGTGCTTTAGAAATGTATATATGACAAGGTAAATTATACATAAGTTGTTGGATCATTACCAGAGAATTCTGGAATTTTATTTTTTTGACCTTACTGTCTAATATCTAAATGGGAATGTTTCTACTTTCATTTTGATATGATTTTCAGGTTGGACTGAGGAAATGTAATGCATCTGCAATTCTCCTTAATGTTATGCATGTAGAATAAAAGTAAGTGCCGAGGGAGTAAAATTAAAAAATAAAGTTATATGTGTGCATTTGTAAATACTTATTGTAATTACTATTTTCTGTAGTACTCCAAAATATTTCTTGTAAAGTTAATATTAGTTAATAAGGAGAGGGAGGCTGAGATCCACTTATGAGAACAAATTTTCTTTTTCTTCCTCTGTGTTTAATTATCTAAAGTAATAAAGGCATTAAAGTTCACAGTTACACAGAAGCTCATGAATCCTCTCATTTATGGAGTCTTTTCAACTCTGGAAAATGAGATTAAATCCAGACCTAACAGGGACAGATGGCATGAAAGTTTCCTTTCTTTGATATATGCTAAGTTTCTAAGACAAATGAATATGGCCAGTTTTAATCCAGCTCCCTAGGAGCTGGTGCATGTAGAACCAAACAGGCCTAATTTGGAACTAATTAGCACTAATCTGCCAATCATGCTTTGGGAAGGGACAAAAGGATAGATAAATCACTGAAAATGATGCTGGTGTAGCCAAGAGCTTTTTAATATTTGTACTAAGTCACAGGTTACTTGATTTTACCTTGGACAGACACTCATTTTTTTTGAACCCCCTGCATAGCGCACTGGGATTTCCTGTCTGTATCCTATTGCAGCAATATAATTCAACATCATACCAGAATATATACATTAGCAAACAATGTCAGACAGAAATACAGATGAGGATAGTTATGGCATGACATCAGATGATTTATTGAGAACCAGTTATAATTTAGTGCCAGGAGATTTGAGCCCTTTAACATACCAATGTTGAGTAATTAAAATCAATGCCACCAAAGGATTTGTACTTATTCTTTCTTTAAAGGGATTGACGTATATTTTTTGCCAATACACTCAAAATTTTTGGAGTTGTGCAAATTTCAGTAAGTACTCAAAATGGGCTAAATGGCCTCCTACTAAGCTCAAAATTTCTATGACCCTTTGTGAGTGACTTTAATTCATTCATGAGATGTGAGCATTTATTTTTCATCTCTAGTTATCTCCCAAATATAATGGCTATGCCATTTCAGATAGTGAATCACCTTGGTGGGTCTGGAGTCACATAGAGGCCAGACGAGGTAAGAATAGATTTCCTTCCTTGGTATTGGTATTGATTTATTATTGTCACTTATACCAAGGTACAGTGAAAAACTTGTCTTGCATATCGATCGTACAGATCAATTCAGAAGAGAATAAGTGATTTTTTACAATGTTTTTTTACAACCATTGTTACACCATTTATGATATTAGTTTATTTTTATTTAATTGATCATATCTAATCTCTCCAGTTGCCTTGGTGGGATTTGAACTTATACCTCTGGTTCACAATCCGGGGCACGTGCTACTACGCCAAACCCATCTGCAGAGGTAGCCTGTCAGGGAGTCTATGCTTGATATTTGGGATTTGTGTATCTTGTGTACCCTGCGTGAGCCCCCTCCCACTTGTCAGGGTGTGGTCAAACTGCCAAGACTGGTTTGAATGGCTCCAACAGCAATCAACCACCTTCCTCCTCCTCCTCAGTTTTACCTCTCCACTATCAACACATTTGGCATCATCTTACTCTATTAAAAGCCCTATGAAAGTATAAGTTGCCTGTTATCTAAATGAATTGTAACATTCTTGTTGGGAACAACAGGGGACAGGATTTGGGCATGTAGGGAATCAAGGTATTATGTAAGTACAACAAGGAGCTGAGGTAGAAGACCAGCCACAATCCTCTGCATGCCTGAGGAGGCACAGGGGACCTTATGACCTACTTCTGCACAAATTTCTTATCCCGAAATTCCCTGGACCATGGAGATGTTGCTAAGGGTCCAGCAGATTATCTAATGTTGGGCTGGAGCTGATGCTGTAGGAAGTAATGGAAAGGATAGGAGTCCTGGATCTAGTTTGGGAAACATGACAGGATGTTGGGAGTTGGGCCGATGCTATCTTCATGATCCACAACACTTAGTTCCAACCAGCAGAAAATGGAAACTTCAGGAAACTTTCAAAATGAGATTTTAGAACAAGTTTCTTTGCAAGTCACTATTGCTAGTATATATGCCTTGAAATAGTTTCTCATAACCTTTTGTCATTTTTATCAATTGAAAATGTACACACCGTACGAAATGGAATCTTTTATTGCTGCACAATACGTTTTGCAGGTGTGGTAGGTCGTGTCACTACAAGTGCTCTAAATTCAGAGTACATCAAGGTTACTAGAATGTTTAAAGGACAAGATAACCCAGAACATAAAGGAACTGAGAATGAAAGAGAACTCAAGAAACTGTGAGGTCATAGTGGACGCATTTGGCTGTGAGAGGACTCGGGATGGTAAATCCAAAAGGAATTTGAACAGAAGTAGGATATATGCAATGGTTGAGGAGAGAGAATATTTAAATTGTAGCCTTGTCTTTAGTTGCTACATGTGCCTGAGCAACCAGAATTTGCAAGGGGTTAAAATGTTGGAATTTACTAGAGTCACATGGCACAAGAAACTGTTATACTTTAAAGTTTATTTATACAGCAGGGTAACAGGCCCTTCTGGCCCAATGAGCCTGCGCCGCCCAATTACACCCATGTAAGAGGCATTTTTGGGAAATATTCCAATTCCACACCACAGTAGGTAGGAGTCTCAAAGCTATTCAAAAGACATGGCCTGATGATGTCACTCAGATTCCAGCTACACTTTATCCAGAAGAGACTGGAGTAATCGTGCCAAAGAAAATACCTCTATGATTTCTTCAGGAACCAGATGGAGCTGGTGGACTCCTCCAAGGCTTACAAGGAATCCTTGGAGCATTCAACGTCCCTCTTTCACACACTCAACAAGAAACATTCCACCACCTGCTTCCAGCTACCCATGCTTCGGTGTTACCATGGGCTCCAGCTGTTGACCAACTGGTCTGATGCTTTTGATGCTGGGATTGAGAAGAAAGTTAGCTTGGCTGAGTGAAATAAAGTCCACGAGTTAAAATGACATAGTCTCATGTCTGTGAGACTGGGCCAGCTCATCACTCATACAGAGTGAGAATTGGGCAAATAGTCGCAAAATAATCTCAAGTTCATTTTTGGCATGTTGCTGGGCATTCAGATGCCAGCAAGTTACCACCCAGAAGAAGAGAGGAACTGATTATATTTAGATTCACTTTCCCTATGGCATAAACATTACCAGCGCAAGACATGGATGTTGAAGCCTAATGAGCAAAGCTTAACAGCATTAGAACTTAGCACACATAATCTTTGAGTTTGTATATAACTGAGCCTATGTTGGACATAACCACCCCTGCCAGTAATGCTGGCTCCCTGTGACCTCCAAACCGGTTAGAAGAGTTGAATTACGTGACTCCTGTGTCTGTACATGAACCCCTTCTTTATTTTGTGCAGTCACTTGTGATAGAAGAGAACAGCTCAGCCTTCATAAAGTGCAAATAATTCAATTCAAGAACATCGAGCAGTTAGAAAAACAATGAGTTACTGTTTCACAGTGGGAGATTAAGTTCACATTTTGAAGGTGGGAAATTTAGTTCCACAGCAAATAAATACAGATAAATCAGATAAATACATAAATGCAGATAAATAGCAATTGTGTCAGGGCATATATTAACCCACTACAAAAAAAACCCTTCTGGTGTTGAGTTAGGGAGGTAATTATGTTTACAAAATGGAAAGACGCCATCAACTATTAAAGGGAAAGGAGCAGTTTTAGCCACACTCACCCTGTCAGTTGGCACTGAAGAACAAATAGGTTACTTCCCCACACAGAACAAAACCATTTCTGACCATTCACATGCAAGTTATTAGCAAGCAAGATCCTCATAAATGTGCGCAAAATAACACATCTATAGAGCCTCAAATGGTATTTTAAGCAGGGTCCAAGGGCAAAGCTGCTGTGGATTTCCCACCAATGAAGAGCAGGTTTGCACCTGATGTGAAGGCATTCAATCCCACAAAGAAAACTGCAGCCTCTCATGCATTGGACTGTTCAACCCACTCCATGGTTCTGTTAACTCCAATAAGACCCTCTCAAATCATCTATTTCACTGATGATAACAAGAAGCTTTTCTTCCCCTATCTCCAGATACTCTGTCATAGAGTCATAGGGTCAAAGAGACATAGATACATAGAGAGATATGGCAGGGAAACCAGCCCTTTGGCTGACCAAGTTTGCACTGAGATTATGCCGACCATCATGTGCCCATTTACACCAATGCTGCCTTAATCCATTTTATTCTTCTGACATTTCCATCAACCCCCACTCCCCTTGTTCTTTTCACACCTGATCTTGGTAGGTTCAGCTGCTGTTTTAATGATGACCAGGAGCTGAAATCAGCTTGGCTTCCATCCATCCCTGTCAAGGTAGGAAAACCACTTGCTTCAGTGACTTTCTGCTAGAATCTCACCAAGTCAGGTGCTTTAGTAAAGATGGTAATGGCACAAGGGAGTGGAGTCTGCAGAGCCACACCACTGAACCCAAGGAGACGTCCATGGCACATGCGAACCTGAAACCAGAGATAGGAATTTACAAACTAACAGTATGTACTGAGTCATGGAATTTTGTACTTCCAGAAAATCCTAATTGTACAGAATCCTGAACTTTAGATCACCTTTATCCATGGATAAAGGGCATGAGCATTATTTCTAGGTCTGTGATCTGCATTGGCTTCGCTCTATCAACAGCACATTTGCATTGCATAATCCAAGTTAGGATTGCAGTCTGGTATTGAGGGAGCACTGCACTGTTGGAAGTGTTGCCCTCCAAGTGAGATGTTGAATCAGAATGCTCATTACAGTGACTTAGATGGATTTCAATGACACTTTGCCATTGCACAAAGATAATCTTCTGATCTCCCAGCCAACATTCCCTTAAATCAAGAAATAAACTGGGTGAGTGTTTCACTCATTGCCATCAGAGAGACTTTCCCATTTACGGAATGACTGCCATGCTTCCTGACACAAGAACAGTAACTATACTTCAAAGTGATATATTGAATGTAAAACACTTAGTACATTTATCTATAACATGCCCAGGTAAAAACAAATCTCTTTTTTTTCTTTTCTGATAAATACAATTGCACAAAATCATTTCCATAAAATACTGCAATATATAAAGACTGCTTCCAATATCTTTGAATTAAATGTGGTAACAGCACATTTCTCCTATATTTATTCAAATGACATGGTCATTTCAACTAGGTATATTCAGAAAGTATAATGCGAAACCGTGCAATCGCACATCCACATGCAATGCCTCACAGTGGGCATCGGGAATGGCTGGCAGTACTCAACAACATAATATAATAGTGTGGCAAACTGACATAGATTTTTTAAAAATACCTTGTGCACTTCTGGCATTTAGAAAAGCCAGCAAGGTATTAAGGTTTGAAAGTATATTTATTGTCTTAACAATTTACATTGCTGTCAATGAATCAGGAGTCTTGTACAATAATGCAAACTCACTCAAAAAATAATGGGATTTAGCATATCGATGAGATCCAGGTTGGAGAAATAGTTTCTCAAATATTTTGCACTATTTATAAGTACCTTTAAGTATATTTCTGTCAGGTTGACATGTAGGTCAACGCATCAGGTGTATTAGAGGAGAGAGACAGATAAGTTGTGGACATTGTTTCATTTATGGACATGGTTGGGGAGGATGACAGGGGTCAGAGCTATCGGGTGATGATCATAGGGGAGAGTATGGTGGTTGCGAGGGGCTGAATAATTGTGCACTGGGAGTTGGAAGCAGGCAAATTACAGGAGGTGGGGTAAAGAGGGGGGAAACAATCTTGTTCTTTTTACTAATAAATAGTCATACGATCACGTACCTCATAATATTTGCCCTTCTCACCTGGTTTTAGCTGCCAGGTTTATACAAGGCCTGAGAAACTCAGCTTCCTATGGTTAAACATAGAACAATAGTTACAATGAAGGCAGGCAGCCTCATTATAATGTCATTATAATTTTTAACTAACTAACTATGTGGTTGGTTATCAGTCATTATCCAGCCAATGTTACAATTAGGTGTAAGCAGGTTTGATTGTTTTCCTGTTTCAGATTTATTATTGAAATTTAACTTCTAACATGACTCCAGCCCATTTATTGATGGAGGTTAAGATTCAACCCAAAGATTCAGTCATGAACATTCAAAGAATACAGTCATGAATGAGCAACTGACATCTTTTGGTAGCTGAAGGGTTTCACTGCTACACTGTGACAATGATGACTTCAGGTTAATTAAATGTAGCCCAACAAATACAAAAACATGTTCAGGCATTGATTTTACCAAAGTAGAGAAAAAGAGAGAAAGGGTTCTGCGAAAGTTCCTGCTACAATTGTTCAGCCTTAGACCACTCCAGATACTTTGGATAATCAGCCACTGTCGAATATCTCCGGTGAAGCTCAGCCAGCAGGTTAGAGGCTGGAACCTGTTCTTTCAATCAGGGAAAACTTGTTCCTATGACAACCACTATCTATGATTCTTTCTTTCAAATATACAAATATATCCCTATGCTTTTAGATTAAATGGTTCAACATGATTGTAATCCGTAAAATCAATCACATACTTGATATGTTGCAATTAAATTTCCAAGATGATAAAGTAATCTTGGATCAAATGATGTGTTTAATGATTCTTATTTCTATTTTACCTTCCTTCCTACATCATAACAGAACCTCAACTTGTCTTTGCTTGCCGCCCACATGAAACAAGACAGATGCATGTACTGATGATGCCTGAGGAGGTATCGCCCTGGTTCCTTTTAGACTGACTTGCTATCCTCTCCTGAGCCCAGGAAGACAATGATCACTTGTTCTTCCTGTCATAGTGACTGAGATCAACAGACAGGAAACTATTTCTTTACCTGTGTTGTGGACCACTTTCCATATTTCAGGAATCAGCTTCTGGCGAATGCACATATCCTTGATGAAACTCACCTTTGCTTTCAGTTCCTAAGCACCGTCCTTGATTGATTGACGTGAATGGCACTTGAAGAGCAAGACCTCGGGCATGATACAAAACTGACGATCAATTGGACAGCAGTGATCCCTATTCTCCCATATGTTTCTGAGACCTGGACAATCAACAGCAGGCACCTCAGGCACCAGAACAATGCCATCAACACTGCCTCTGTAATGTTCCCCAAGTTCACTGGAAGGATACATGAACAAGTGTCACTGTGCTCTCCCAGGCCTAGATCCCCAGCACTGATACCCTAGTTACACTGAACCAGCTACATTAGACAGGTCACATTATCCCATGCCCAAAACCAGGATCCTGAAGCAGACACTCTATTCTGACTGAGGTCATGGGAGGAGATTATCAGGCAGACAGAGGAAAAGATTCAAAAATTTGCTCAAAATATTCTTTAACGGAATACAACATACTCACTGGCTCCTGGGAATATCTGTAGCAAAACAGCTCACACTGGAGAAGGAACATTTGATATGGTGGTGAGAACCTCAAAACCATGCATTGGGAGCACATAGAAGCCTTAGGTGGCAGAAGGAGCACAGCACTTCAAAGTTACCCATCTGCCTCCCTGACCAGTCACCTTCTATCCCATCTGAGAAAAAGTCTGCAATTCCCACCTTGGCCTCATTACCAACCTCAGATCCCATAAAACTGGAGTGGAAGTAAATTTTTCTTGATACTGAGGGACTGATCAAGATCACATATATACATTATTTTCTAACCAATCTATCTCCAACAATTGATCAAAAACAATCAATGAAAAGACATGTGGAACCATTGGCATTGAGAATACAAGCCATCAGGAGGTCAACAAATAAGTCCTGAAATGTAATATAACCACGACTGCGTTACCAAGTATTCACGTGAATTATCGCGTACAGATGGCCACATAGAATCTGAACGTTAAACAGAAATATATGTGGGTTTTGTACCAGACACTCATGTTTACAGGAGCAGGTTGAATGCCATCAATGGATTTTTATTTCAAAAAACCTTATTGCTTTCTGTCTTGATGTTCTTTGCAGCCCATGCATGCTGTCCTCTCTGCACTATGAAATGGCCATCTTTCCCCAACTATTTTTCTCCATTGTCCTGCTGGGTGATATTGCCCTTACTTTGCTCAGCTCTTAACAGTGAAGCCAGAACCAAGAATCTCATTCTTGATCTCTGCTCAGTTGCCTCTGGAGTCTTCTCTGGATCTACTTTTAGCCTCTTCTTATTTCTCATAAAAATGCTTTGCACCGGCAACATTTTCCAATAACATAACATCAGGTTTCACATGGCTGATGATGACATCCTTCTCTACATCACCACCAGAATGTCTGGTCACTTATTTCTCCTTTTATCAATCTAATTGTTTTGCAGTCACCCCAGTAATAGAGGAAATATTCAGATGAAAAACATGACGATGCTGGAGGAACTCAGCACGCCAGGCAGCATCCGTCGAGAAAAGCAGGCGGTCAACATTTCGGGTCAGGACCCTTCTTCAGGACTGAGGATAGGAAAAGGGGAAGCCCAATATATAGGAGGGAAAAGTAGAACAGTGATAGGTGGACAGAAGAGGGGAGGCGGGGTGGGCACAACGTGATGATGAGTGGATGCAGGTAAGGGGTTGTGATAGGCCGATGCAGGAGAAGAGGGGAGAGCAGATCCACTGGGGGATGGGTCAAAGGCAAGGAGAAAAAAAAAACAAAAAGAAGGCGGTAGAAAGAGAGATAGGCTAGGAAAGGGAAGAAGAGAAGAAGCATGGTGGGGGTGGGGGGGTGGTCGTTGTGGGGAAGGGAGGTGGGGATTACTTAAAGTGAAAGATTTCAGCGCTCATGCCATTAGGCTGTAAGGTTCCAAGATGGAAAATGAGGTGCTGTTCCTCCAGTTTGCACTTGAAATTCTCCTGGCAGTGGAGGAGGCCAAGGACTGACATATCACTGATGGAGTGGAAGGGGGAGTTGAAGTGACTGGCAATGATAAGATGCAGATCACAGTTACAGACAGAGCGCAGGTGTTCTGTAAAACGGTCACCTAGTCTGCGTTTGGTCTCACTAATGTAGGGGAGGCCATATTTGGAGCACTGAATGCAGTAGATGATATTAGGGACATGCAGGTGAATCTCTGTCTCACCTGTTTGGGTCCCTGGATGGAGATGATAGAGGTGGTGTAGGGGCAGGTGTTGCACCTATGGTGGGAGCAGTGGAAAGTTCCCGGGGTGGGAGTGGGATGGATGGGGTGGGGAGAAGAGCAGTGAACTAGGGAGTCATGGAGAGAGCAGTCCCTGAGAAAGGCAGAAAGAGGTGGGGAGGGGAAGATATGCTTGGTAGTGGGGTCCCGTTGTAGATGACAGAAGTGGCAGAGAATGACGTGTGGATTCATAGGCTGGTGGGATGAAATGTGAGAACAAGGGGGACCCTATCCCTGTTGGGTCTGGGAGGGGTGGGGGTGAGAGCGGAGGTGTGGGAAATGGCAGAGATATGGATGCAAGGTCACTTGACAACAGTTGGGGGGGAAGCCCTCGTTAGAAAAGAAGTTGGACAACTCAGATGTCCTGGAGTGGAAAGCCTCATCATCTGAGCAGATGCAGAGGCGGAGAAATTGAGAACAAGGGATCACATCCTTGCAAGAGACAGGGTGGGAGGTAGCTGTGGGTGTCAATGGTGTCAGAAAATGTCAGTGGATAAGGAATCTCCTGAGATTGAGATGGAAAAATCGAGGAAGGAGAGAGGTGACAGAGATAGTCCTAACAGCATGAACATCGAATTCTCCCACTTTAAGTAATCCCTATCCCCCCTCCCCACAACTACCCCCCAACCATGCTTCATCTCTCTTCCTTTTGCTAGCATCTTTCTTACTATATTTTTTTCCTCTCTCTCCTTACCTTTGACCCATCCCCCAGAGGATCTGTTCTCCCCTCCTCCCCCACACCTGCCTATCACTTTGTTTCAGTCCTTTGTTTCTCAGAGGAAAAATTCACTCACTTAAACAAGGTGAAGACCTTAAACAGCTAAAGAGGAAGTGGCAACTTTGAGGAAAAGTTGGGATAAGCCACGTTTGTGCCTCTTAGTAAAGAACCCTCTGGGAAAGAGTGATCATAACATGATAGAACTTAATTGCAGAGTGGAAACCTTAAAGGCAGT
Source organism: Pristis pectinata (assembly GCF_009764475.1). Lineage (NCBI taxonomy): Eukaryota > Metazoa > Chordata > Chondrichthyes > Rhinopristiformes > Pristidae > Pristis > Pristis pectinata. The sequence goes on from NC_067405.1 coordinate 19,507,178, forward strand.
TAAAGAGTTGGCTAAAGTTGACTGAGAAAATAAATAAAAAGACAATGGATGAGCAAAGGCAGACACTTGGGGATATATTTCAAAATTCTCAACAAAGATATATTCCATAGAGAAATATTGATTTATTGGAGTTCTTTGAAGATGCAATGAACAGGGTAGATAAAAAGCAACCAATAGATGTAGTATATTTGGATTTTCAAAAGACATTTGATCTTGTGTTACATAAAAGGTTACAGTGCAAGGACAGAGCTCTTGGCATTGGAGTAATATATTATCATGGAAAGAACATTTGCTAAGCAAACTAAAGCAGAGAGTTGGGATAATTTGGTTATTTTTTTGGTTGGCAAGCTGTAAATAGTAATATGTTGCAGTCATTGGTGCTGGGGCCTAAAGTGTTTACAATTCATATTAATAAATTAAATGAAGGCACTGAGTGTACTGTAGCTTAATTTGGTAATGATACAAAGATAAACAGGATAAACCACTACCTCCACAAATCTTGCAGTCCTCTGAGGTCGATATTTCATCTATAACCCCCCCTATCCTCTTACTGCAACCCCACTCCCTTTGTACCTGCAGTGCTGGCTACGTTTCCAGCTGTTTGGATCGAAGTTCAGGTATTCCCTCACCAATTTACTCACTCTTTCTGCCTCTTTCTTCCTTAAAACCCATCTCTGACCCAACTCTTTAGTCATTATCTTAAAAACCTGTCAGTCTCTGTTGTCAATTTTTGTCTGACAACACTCCTATGGACCAGCTTGAAGATTTTCCTACATGAAAGACACTGAAATAAATGCCAGCTGCTGCAGTTGCTGCTACATAAAATGAAATAATGCAGAATAATGAAATAATCCCTCTTTCATTGCAGGAAGAGCCCAACAGAAAATAGTTGAAGATAGTTGTTTCCGTAACACCCATTGAAAGAGCTATACTCACCCTGAATTGTGACTGGAGATCACTCTGATGAAGGATCACCTGGCACATTAGTAGTTGTGGGTTATACTTATCAATAACAAAAATGGAACATGTGACTGGGTTACTGGGTCAATGAATTTCATGTGATTCTGATTTACTGTAAGTGTGATTTGGTAACCTCTAGTTTGCTTCCTATTTGACATGTTCACCTTGAGTTTGTAATGTCAGTTCCAAGAAAGATGGATAAGATACCTTCATTAGTCACATGTACATCGAAACACACAGTGAAATGCATCTTTACGTAGAATGTTCTGGGGACACCCCCAAATGTCGCCACGCTTCTGGCGCCAACATAGCATGCCTACGGATTCCTAACCCGTACGTCTTTTTGGAATGTGGGAGGAAACCGGAGCACTCGGTGGAAACCCATGCAGACACAGGGAGAACGTACAAACTCCTTACAGACAGTGACCGGAATTGGAACCCAGGTCACTGGTGCTGTAATAGCATTATGCTAACCGCTACACTATCGTGCCTGCCAGGAAGGACATTGAGAACAAATCTTTGAATATTATTCTGGAATAATAAAGTGATAGGTAAAGTTGGAGATCGCAGAACACAATCAGCTCAATGTGCATAAATCCAGATACTCTGTTCATAATGCTTCATATTGCAGAGCAGATAATGAGGTAGGCAGGGGTCTCTCTCACTCTACATGTACCAATGCATGTTCCCTGTTTTTTAATTCATTTTACAGAATGTGGGTGCCATGAGCAATGTCAGAATATATTGCCCATCCCAGATTCCCCATGGAAAAACAATGGGACCATCATCTTGAATCAGTCAAGTCCTCTGGTGAAGGTATTCCAACATTGTTGTTGGGTCGGGAGCTCCAGGATTTAGGCAGAGCAATGAAGGAGCGGCAATATATTTTCAAGTCAGGGTGGTGTGTGACTTGAAGGAGAACGGTAGGTGATGGTTTCCATGTGCCTGCTTCCCTTGAACTTCTTGGTGATAGATCTGGAAAATCTCTACAAATCTATATTTAGGTTTGTACAGCAAATGTTGTTTTCAAAGACAAGAACATCATGTCCCCATACATGGTATTTTGCCAATGAAGAAAACTGAACCAGATGTAGGTCAACAGCAAATGACAAAATTATTTTGAGAAAAATTGACCACAGACCAAGAGAAAGCAAACATAAGAGAAATCTTCACAGCAACTGGAGCCTAGCACAGTCATGCAAACTGTTCAGATCCAAAGCTCTTTGAGCTTAACATCTTTGAATCATCAGTTTTGATTTCTCAGTATGAAACCTAAATTGTATTATTTATCAAACTCCTTTGTTCCAAAAAAGAAAATGTTTAACATACTCTAACTCTATTTTTTTTAAATCAAACCTTTATATTTCAATCAAGTTCAAGGATGTCAGGATGCAAAGCTGAATGCTAATTATTTCCTAATTGTTTTATTCTACTGTGCAAAATGAATTTTACTCCCTACAAGAATATATCCATACATTTGTTTTAAGACCAGGGGATATGTTTGCATAAACTTCTTACCAGTGCAATCATATCATAAGCATAGTGCCTGCCATTTATCAGTACAAGAAACCAACCCATTCTTGTTAACTGACAAATTTTCTCGGACTTACATTACTTCAGGTTTTCAGAAATTTGGAATTAAATTCAACAATCAAAAAGTTACCAGTATAATTACTGTTACAAGCTTAAAGCATTACAATGAGTCACCTAAGATTCTGAGTGGGATTTTCAGGATAATTGCTATCTCCTCTAGCTGTACAGATCCATAGTCTGGGGTTGAGGAATCAGTCTTTAGGACTAAGATGAGGGAGAAGTTCCATGTGCAGAATGAATCCTCCTCTATGGAGAATGATACTCAGTAATTGAGTATATTTAATGTTGAGCCTGATAGATTTCTGTGAATCAGAGGGCTTGGAGATGCAGAAAAAAAAATAGTGGATTTGGTTATTTTACTGAATGTCAGACCAGGGGCCATAGTGTTTACTCCTGTTCCAGGTCTTACAGTCTTATATTCTTATGTACTTATAGCAAGAGAGAGAAAAAAACCTATATTCACTGAACAAATGTTTGGTAAAGAGAACATGAAAGTGAGACTTTTCTTTGATGATAATACTTCAGAAGCCTAGCATTTTGTCTTTCAACTATTAGGAGGAAATTTTGTTTCTGATGTTGCTGGGAGTCAAGGGATTGAGTTATGAAGAGAGAGGTTGAGCAGGTTGGGACTTTTTTCATCGGAGAATAGGAGAATGAGGTGTGATCTTATAGAGGTGTATAAAATTAAGAGAGGTGAATGCACACAGTCTTTTTCCCAGGGTTGGGGAATCAGGAACAAGAGGACTTAGGTTTAAGATGAGCAGGGAGAAATTTAATAGGAACCTGAGGGACGACATTTCCATCCAGAGAGTGGTTAGTATATGGAATGAGCTACCAGAAGAAGTGGTTGAAGGTACTTGGACAGGTACATGGATAGGAAAGGTTTGGAGGGATATGGGCCAAATGGGACTAGCTTAGATGGGTATCTTGGTCGACATGGACGAGTTGGGCTGAAGGGCCTGCTTCCGGGCTGTATGACTCTATGTCTCTATAACTTTGTGGCTCTTGTATTCATAGCAGCACCATTCACATCATTAGAATGTTTAACAAAAACCGTACAGGTCAATGGTGTGCAGTCACCTTTGTAAAACAGGAAACATGAAAGCCAGTTAGTGCACAGAAAAGTTATGTATACAGAGGAGTGATAATGATCTAATATTCTGGGCTGGTTCTTGCCAACCTGATTACTTTGTCTGGAACCTATGATTACTCCTGCATCTACCTGGTCCAGGTATGGAGGACCAAACTTATTAGTCTGAAACAGTTTGAACTTCAGCAGTGTGACAGCAGGGTCTCCAATGGTGTTCCAAAGAAGCATCTCCAAAACACTGAAAGCTCAGATAGAATAGCCTCACACTTAGCTTTGCCAACTGTAACGGCTCAGATTAATTTTTAATAACTTTTCAGGGATATTTAAAAAAAGATTAAAATTGAACTAAATATTTTGCTAATTTAAAATGATTTACTAAAGTAAAATAACTTTCCCCTTTACCTCCTAATGCATTGCACTACAGTCCCCACTGAAATCAATGGGGTTGAACTTATTCCAGAATAAAAGAGGCAGTTCATCAGCCTCACATTCAGGAGACCCTGCCACTAGCTTCCAAGTGGGAGCCTTCCAAATCTGTCATTCCATCTGGGATCAGACAGCACATTCCAGGCACCCACCATTCTGTGTAAAAAAAATTACCCCTCTCACCTTAAACACATGCCCTCTGGTATTAGACATTTCAACCCTGGGGTAAAGATACTGGCTGTCTACTCTATCTATGCCTCTCAAGACCTTATAAACCTCTATCAGATCTCCCCTCAGCATCCACCGCTCCAGAGACAACAACCCAAATTTGTCCAACCTCTCCTCATAGCACATGCCCTCTAATCCAGGCAGAATCTTGGTAAACCTCTTCTGTGCCCTCTCCAAAGCCTCTACATCCTTCCTATAATGGGGCAACTAGAACTGAATGTAAAACACCAGATGCGGCCTTAACTTCCTGACTCTTGTTCTCAATGCCTCAGCTAATGAAGGCAATCATGCCAAATGCCTTCTTTACTGCCCTATCAACCTGTGTAGCCACTTCCATGAAGCTATGAACTTGGACCCCAAGATCCTTCTCTCATCAACACTGTTAAGGGTCTTGCTATTAACAGCGTACTGTCTCTTTACATTTGATTTCCCAAGGTGCAAAAGTTCACATTTGGCTGGGTTGAACTCCATCTGCCATTTCTCTGCCCATATCTACAATTGATCTACATCCCGCTGTATCCTTTGCCAGTCTTCTGCACTATCTGCAAAATCACCAACTTTCATATCATCTGCAAATTTACTAACCCACCCATGTACATTTTCATCCAGGTCATTTATATCCATCACAAACAGCAGAGGTCCCAGTATGGATCCCTGAGGAACACCACTAGTCAGACTTCCAGCTAGAATAAGTCCCATCAACTACTACCCTCTGTCTTCTATGGGCAACCCAGTTCTGAATCCAGACAGCTAATTCACCTTGGATGCCATGCATCTTAATCTTCTGGGTGAGCCTCCCATGATGGACCTTGTCAAACTTGTTACTAAAATCCATGTAGGTAACATTCACAGCTCTACCTTCATCAATCACCCTTGTCACAAACCTCAATTAAGTTAGTAAGACACGACTTGCCCTGCACAAAGCCAGGCTGACTGTCCCTAACTAGGCTATAGTTTCCAAATGCTTATAAATCCCATCCCTAAGCATCCTCTCCAGTAACTTCCCTACCACTGGCATGAGACTCACCAGTCTATAATTACCAGGATTATCCCTGTTTCCCTTCTTGAATAATGGGACAACATTAGCTACTCGCCAGTCCTCCAGGACCTCACCTGTGGCTAAGGAGGACACAAAGATAGTGGTCAAGGTCCCAGTAATCTCATCTCTTACCTCCCTCAATAACCTGGAATATATCCCATCAGGCCCTGGGGACATTCACCTTAATGCTCTTTAAAAGACCCATCACTACCTCCTCCTTTATCTCGAAATGCCCTAGCATATTAGCATGCTCCACACTGATCTCCCTATCCTCCATGCCCGTCTCCTTGGTAATGATGCAAAGTACTTATTAAGGACCTCGCCCACCTCTTCTGCTTCCAAGCACATTTTCCCTTCTTTATCCTTGAGTGGTCCTGCTCTCTCGCTAGTTATCTTCTTGGTCTTGATGTATGCATAGAATGCCTTGGGATTCTTTAATCCTACTTGCCATGGACTTTTCATGGTCCCTCCTGGGTTTTCTAATTCTCTTCTTGAGTTCCTTTCTGGCTTTTTTATAATCTCAAATTCTCTGTTTGATCCTGGCTTCCTAAGCTTGACATACTTTTCCTTTATCTTCTTGACTAAATTCACCAGCTCCCTCGATATCCAAGGTTCTCTTATCCTGCCATTCTTGTCCTTCCTTCTTAATGGAACATAACTGTCCTGTACTCTGTGCGTGTCAGATGTGATCTTGCCCAAAAACAGCTGTTCTCAATTAATTCTCCCTTGGTCCTGCCTAACGTTCCTGTAATTTGCCCTGCTCTAATTTAATACTCTCCTGCAAAGTCCATACTTATCCTCATCTTTAGCTATTCTTAAAACTTAAGGAGTTGTGATCACTGTTCCCTAACTGTTCTCCCACTGAAAGGTCAGTCACCTGGCCAGGCTCATTACCCAATTCCTGGATGTACCTAACAAATTCTGCCCCGTCTAAACCTCTTACACTAAGGAGGTCCCAGTTTATATTAGGGAAGCTGTTCCCCTCAAAAACAGGTATTCCACTTTGGATGCTGTTGAGGGGGATGACCTACAGGGATCAGGCGGCAGTCTGAAGGGAAGGGAGGAGAAGAGGAGGGCAATAGTGATAGGGGACTCGATAGTCGGGGGAACAGACAGGAGGTTCTGTGGACATGAGCGAGAATCCCAGATGATATGTTGCCTCCCAGGTGCCAGGGTCCAGGATGTCTCTGATCAGGTCCACAGCATTCTTGTGTGGGAAGGAAAGCAGCCAGAAGTCGTGGTACATGTTCGTAACAATGACATAGATAGAAAGAGGGATGAGGTCCTGATAAGTTTAGGGTGCTAGGCAGAAGGCTGAAGAACAAGGCCTCAAGGGTAGCGATCTCATGATTGCTGCCAGTTCCACGTGATAGTGAAGGTAAGAAATAGGAGATGGCAGATGAATGCATGGCTGAGGAGTTGGTGCAGGGGGCAAGGTTTTAGATTTTTGGATCATTGGGATCTCTTCTGGGAAAGGTGGGACCTGTACAGATTGGATGGGTTACACCTGAACTCGAGGGGGACCAATATCCTTGCAGGCAGGTTTGCTAGTGTGGTTCGGGAGGGTTTAAACTAGTTTGCAAGGGGGAATGGGGACCGGAGGGATAGGACAGTGGAAGAAGTGCATGGAGTAAAGCCAGATCAAACATATAGAGAGGCTTTGAGGAAGGAGAAGCAGGGTATAGGGTATAAAAGTAATAAGGTGGATGGGCTGAAGTGCATATACTTAAATGCAGGAAGCATCAGGAATAAGGGTGATGAACTGAGAGCTTGGATAAATACATGGAACTATGATATTGTGGCTCTTGCAGAGACTTGGCTGTCACCAGGGCAGGAATGGATACTGAATATTCTTGGATTTTAGTGTTTTAAAAGGGATAGGGAGGGGGGAGAAGAGGAGGAGGGGCGGCGTTACTGGTCAGGGATACTATTACAGCTGCAGAAAAGGTGGATAATGTAGCAGGATCCTCTCCAGAGTCAGTATGGGTGGAAGTTAGGAAAAAAAAAGCAGTTACTCTACTGGGAGTATTCTATAGGCCCTCTGGTAGCGGCAAGAATACTGAGGAGCAGATTGGGAGGCAGATTTTGGAAGGGTGCAAAAAATAACAGGGTTGTTATCATAGGAGATTACAGCTTCCCAAATATTGATTGGCACTTGCTGAGTACCAAATGCTTAGATGGGGCAGAGTTTGTTAAGTGTGTCCAGGATGGATTCCTGTCACAGTATGTTGATAGGGCGACTAGAGGGAATGCCATATTAGATCTAGTATTAAGTAATGAACTGGGTCAGGTGACAGATCTGTCAGTGGCTGAGCATTTGGGGGACAGTGACCACCGCTCCCTAACCTTTAGCATTGTCATGGACAAGGATAGGAGCAAAGAGGACAGGAAAATATTTAATTGAGGAAGGGCAAATTATGAGGCTATAAGGCTAGAACTTGCGAGTGTGAATTGGGATGACATTTTTGAAGGGAAATGTACTATGGAGATGTGGTCATTATTCAGGGATCTCTTGCAGGATGTTAGGGATAAATTTGTCCCGGTGAGGCAGAGAAAGAATGGCAGGGTGAAGGAACCATGGTTGACAAGAGAGGTGGAAGGAGGCAGCGTATATAAGGTTTAGGCAACAAGGATCAGATAGGTCTCTTGAGGAATATAGGGTAGCAAGGAAGGAACTGAAGAAGGGGCTGAGGAGAGCAAGAAGGGGGCATGAAAAGTCCTTGGCGAGTAGGATTAAGGAAAACCTCAAGGCATTTTTCACTTATGTGAAGAGTAGAAGGATGACAGGAGTAAAGGTAGGACTAATTAGGGATAAAGGTGGGAAGATGTGCCTGGAAGTGCTGGAAGTGGGTGAGGTCCTCAATGAATACTTCGCTTCAGTATCCACCAAGGAGAGGGGTCTTGATGACGCTGAGGACAGTGTTGGTAAGGTTAATATTCTAGAGCATGTTGATATCAAGAGAGGATGTGTTGGAGCTGTTAGAAAATCTTAGGACAGATAAGTCCCCAGGGCCTGATGAAATATTCCCCAGGCTGCTCCGTGAGGTGAGGGAGGAGATTGCTGAGCCTTTGGCGAGGATCTTTGAGTCCTTGTTGTCCACGGGAATGGTACTGGAGGATTGGAGGGTGGCAAATGTTGTCCTCTTATTCAAAAAGGGTAGTAGGGATAGTCCAGGGAATTACAGACCAGTGAGCCTTACATCTGTGGTGGGCAAGCTGTTGGAAAGGATTCATAGAGATAGGATCTATGGGCATTTAGAGAATCATGGTCTGATCAGGGACAGCCAGCATGGCTTTGTGAAGGGCAGATCATGTCTCACAAGCCTGATAGTGTTCTTTGAGGAGGTGACCAGACAGATTGATGAGGGTAGTGCAGTAGATGTGGTCTACATGGATTTTAGTAAGGCATTTGACAAGGTTCCACATGGTAGGCTTCTTCAGAAGGTCAGAGGGCATGGAATCCAGGGAAGCTTGGCCGTGTGGATTCAGAATTGGCTTGCCTGTAGAAAGCAGAGGGTTGTGGTGGAGGGAGTGCATTCAGATTGGAGGGCTGTGACTAGTGGTGTCCCACAAGGATTGGTTCATGATTTTTATTAATGTCTTGGATGGGGGGTAGAAGGGTGAGTTGGCAAGTTTGCAGATGACACAAAGGTTGGTGGTGTTGTGGATAGTGTAGAGGATTGTTGAAGATTGCAGAGGGACATTGATAGGATGCAGAGCTGGGCTGAGAAGTAGCAGGTGGAGTTCAATCTGGAGAAGTGTGAGGTGGTACACTTTGGAAGGACAAACTCCAAGGTGAACTACAAAATTAATGGCAGGATTCTTGATAGTGTGGAGGAGCAGAGTCCATATCCACAGATCCCTGAAAGTTGCCTCACAAGTGGATAGGGTAGTTAAGAAAGCTTATGGGATCTCAGCATTCATAAATCGAGGGATCGAGCTTAAGAGCTGAGGTAATGATGCAGCTCTATAAAACCCTGGTTAGACCACACTTAGTACTGTGCCCACTTCTGGTCACCTCATTATAGGAAAGATGTGGAAGCTTTGGAAAGGGTGCAGAGGAGATTTACCAGGATGCTGCCTGGTTTGGTGAGTATGCATTATGAGGAGTGTTACGGACTCAGTGAAAGTCCCTTTAAGATAGAGAGTGTGTATGTATGTGTGTGTGGGGCGTGCTTACGTCAATAGCAGATAAAGGACGTGATGATGTTGTTGAAGTTAGAAGAAGAAAGGGGAGCGAGAGAGCGAGAGAGAGAGAGAGCGAGAGAGAGCGAGAGCGAGAGCGAGAGCGAGAGCGAGAGCGAGAGCGAGAGCGAGAGCGAGAGCGAGAGAGACCAGCCTGCTTGTTTTCTCTGTCGATGGATGAGAAACAATAACTGTGTTTGCTACTGAAATCCATGTATGGAAGTTGGAAGTAATCCGGTGGAGTTCACTTTGTTGCTGACCTGTAGAAGGAAACAGGTATTTGTGTGTGGACGACCACGATTCAGATGCTTTTCGGGGTGAGGAAGTCACTACCGAGTAAACCCTGAAGTGTCATTTGGGGTTCCATCGTGGAACATTTGGATTTCGTATTTACTCTCCCTATGTTTCTCTACGTCTACGTCTTATCTTCAGACAACAGTGGTTGTTGAAGAGGCCCTTGCTCATGTTTCACCTTATGGCTTGCAGAACTGAACTTTAAGAACCATTCCGGAACTTGGAGTTTGGGACTTTGTCACACACACACACACACACACACACAAAGAGTTTAGTTTTGGGGTTAACGTTCGAGGTTTAACATTTTTGAATTCTAACATACTAACATTTTTACTTTTATTTTACGTATTATCATAAGTAGTGATTAATAAAATAGTTTTTAACACTAAATCATGCTCAGTGTGTTTCTTTTGTTGCTGGTTCGTGACAGGAAAGACTAAGTGAGCTAGGGCTTTACTCTTTGGAGAGGAGGAGGATGAGAGGAGACATGATAGAGTGGACAACCAGCGCCTCTTTCCCAGGACACCAATGCTCAATACAAGAGGTCATGGCTTTAATGTAACAGGTGGGAAGTTCAAGGGAGATATCAGAGGAAGGTTTTTTACCCAGAGAGTGCTTTGTGCATGGAATGCACTGCCTGTGGTGGTGGAGGAGGCAGGTACATTGGTCAAATTCAAGGGATTACTAGATAAGCATAATGGAGGAATTTCAAATGGAGGGAAATGTGGGAGGAAGGGGTTAGATAGTCTTAGGCGAGGTTTAAAGGTCAGCACAACATTGTGGGCTGAAGGGCCCATACTGTGCTGTTCTATGTTCTAGGAAGTTGAAGTCCCCCACAACAACCCTTTTAGTTTTACACCTTTCCCCAATCTGCCCACATATCTGTTCCTCAAATGTCTCAGTGGCTATTGGTGGTCTGCAGTATAATCTGAGTGATTGCACCTTTCTTATTTTTGAGTTCTACCCATATAGACTCAGTGGACGAGCCCTCCATTATGTCCCCTCTGAGTGCAGCTGTAATATTGTCACAGATTCTCTCTCTATTAATCACCCATTCCTTTCCCTCTCTCAACCAAATTTCTGTTACGTCATAACATCATCATTTCATTTACTGATCCATGCCCTAAGTTCATCACCCTTGCCCATAATACTCCTCACATTCAAATACACACACTTCAAACTGTCCATCACATTGTGTCCATTACTTTGCTTCTGCCTGTTTTTACTGGCCCTGACATCTACCTTCCTCTCAATCCCAGTGCTCTGGTTCTCATCCTCCTGAGAAACTAGTTTAAACCCTCCCAAGCAGCACTAGCAAACTTCCTGGCCAGGATATTGGTTCCCCTCCAGTTGAGGTGCAACTGTCCTTCTTGTACAGTTCACCCCTGACCAAGAAGAGGTTCCAATGATCCAAGAACCTGAAACCCTGTCCCCTGCACCAGTCCCTCAGCCACTCACTCATCTGTTCTATCATCCTCTTCCTGCCCTGACTAGAACATGGCAATCCAGAGATTACCACCTTGGAGGTCCTGCTCTCCAGCCTCTTTCCTAACTCCCTATACTCACTGCACAGGATCTCTTCCCTTTTTCTACCGATGTCATTGGTGCCAACATGCACCACAACCTCTGGCTGCCCACCCTCCCTCCCTCTTGAGGATATTCTGCAGTCACTCTGAGACATCCTCAACCCTAGCACCTGGGAGGCAACACACCATCCTGGTGTCTCTTTTGCAACCACAGAATCTCCTGTCTGTCCCCCTATCAAGTCTCCTATCACTATTGCTCTGCCTGACTTTACCCTTCCCTGCTGAGCCTCAGAGCCAGTCTCAGTGCCTCTGACCTGGCTGCAGCTGCTGTGCCCCTGACAGTTCACCCCCCCACAGTAGTATCCAAAGGGGTATACTTGTCACTGAGGGGAATGGCCATGGGGGAACTCTGCACTCTCTGCTTACTCCCTGTACTTCTCCTGGTGGTCACCCATCTATCTGAAGCCTGTACGCTGGGTGTGACCACCTCAGTAAAAGTCTCATCCATGAGGTTTTCAGCTTCCCAGATGGTCTTGAGTACATCCAACTCCAGAACCATCTCCTTAATCTGGTCAATCAGGAGCTGCAGCTGGGTGCACTTCCTGCAGATGTAGTCATCAGGGAGACTATGAGGTTCTCTGACATCCCACATCTTACAGGAGAAGCATTCCACTGCCTTAACTACCATCCTGTCTACACTGAATCAACTAATGATTTACAGACAACAAAATAAAGACCTTACCTGTAACTTCTTACTGAAACCTTTCTTTTTAAAAAGCTGCTTGTACTACCCTCACCAAGGTCACTTACTCAGCCTCTTCTCACCCCAAGCCCCAGCCCCCCAACACTGGTCCACTCACACAATGGCCATTCCAAAATGGCCACTCCACTTAACCCTGGCTTCATTTTATTGGCTGCTGCCAATTAACTAATTAGCCAATTATTACTAACAATATGCAAGTTTGCCTCTTTCAGGGTCCTGCTCACTGAAAAAGAATACCAAGCACAGAGACTCACCTCTTTTCAAAACTCCCACCTCTCGTTCCAAGTCCCGGCTTCCGCTCACTGAAGATGAACACCAAGCACAGAGACTCACCTCTGGATGGGAGAGAATGGCTGGAGGGAATGCAGAAGTATTAAACTCTGCCTCTGTTCTAGATTCATTGATGGATTATTGTCAGAAGTCACTGTAAATTACCTCAATTCCCAAGCACTCTCAATGCCATGTTGCTATTTGTGGTGCAAACAGCTGCAATCACTCTAATGATGGCCATTCACTGACTGCATACACATTTAAAGAAGCAAGGTGTTTCACTCACCAGAATAATGGGCACCTTGCAGCAGTGTGTCAACCCCAAAAAAACTTTAAACTCAAGGTTACACAACCACTTCAACACAATTATGAAGAGAGATACCTTCTAATCAGAGAACATCATGAGTGCCCATGTATAACATTCAAGTTGACACCATTGAGAGTGAGCTTGCTCCTTGCAGTATTGATGCCATAGGTGGAGATAATTGTCAGCTACCAGACCTCAAGCTCATGGTCTAGGTAATAGCCAATCAGTCCAAGTCAAAATTGACACAGAAGCGGAGTGTTCCTATTTTCCTATCAAAATTTCCCTCACAGGCAGTTCACTTTTTCTCTTGTTTTGATGTCAGTTAACAAATAATTAATACTAATGGATCGAAAAATTGTTATATACGATAACGTTCAAACAAAGTGGATGTTAGGAATATGCACATGATTTGGGGGAGGGGAGAGAACTATATCATTGTTTACTAAAGGTAAATGCTCTAGAATATCAGTCATTGATTGTAATCACCTCAATACATTCAGATCCACGATAGTCAATGGAATTGAAAGCATAAAGAAGAGTACAAATGAAGATTGATATTCTTCTATTCATTTAGTAAAACTGATCATAGGTAAAATTCTCTCCTCATTACTTAAGCTTTTTTTGAATAATAATGATTGGTCTAAGAACCAGCAACAGAAGATTGCCTCTATGTTTTACGTGCAATAAAATTATGAATCTGAACAATAAGAAGTTTCATGAACACTTTATATAATGACAGAAAATTTTCCCTGATGGGCAACGCTGTATAAAATCAAATCACCATATAATGTAGATTACCAGTCTTCAGCTGTTTGTAAAAATTGTTATAATCCTCATCTGTTAATTTGAATTGAAAAATTGTCCTTCATTTCAAATCATATTGCTTCCTTTAGACCCTGGGTTAACATTCAGTTTTTTTTCCTACTAAAGAGAGTTGGTCTTAACCATCAAGTCTTTGAGAATGTTATCTCTGTGATTGCAGGAACTCTCACTAATGAATTCAATTTCAGGCAAAGTTTGTTATTACGCCAAGAAAAATATCATCATTCCATAATGCAGTCATCACCGTGAAAAGAATAATGTGCAAATGCGTTTTCCCTTCTGATATTTATGCAGTGCCCTTACAAAAAGAGACCAACATACTTTCAGTTTGCGTCCTCAAACAATTTCTCCAATGACAGATGGGGGGTGGGCGGGAGGGGGGTGGTTTGTGGAACTGGTTTGGAGGATGAGCATGAAATTACTGACAAAGTACTAAAAGGTAAAAATTGCTTTGGGGTATATCTGGATGGCACAACCGTTAATAACACTCAACTCATGGTAATACTTTAATTAGTCATTGCTGCCTACAAACTCATTTCAGAATTCTTCCACAGAAGTGAACTAAGTTAATTGAAGAAGTCATGGCCATGCTAATGATCATTACTGAGATGTGTGTATATTAGCAGCAAAATATCAAGATGAATTTTACTACTGGAAGGATCATAGCAATCAGAAAATGCTGAATACATTTAAATAATGTCAGGCATTTTGCATTTTAATTAGTTATTGTATGAGAAAGACTCAATGATTCATTTGGATAATAATAGGCCATGTATTCATACAGCGGAATGAACAATATGTGAAGAGCTAAGGTTATGTACACAAACTTCCTCCTTGCATTAGTTTCCATAGGAAGTTGCTTACAAGGTCATAAAATGTTAAATTGGATTTCTAGTATTTCACAAATGTTTCTGAATAAATTGTTATAATTATGGTTTAATCAGATGGGGCACTTAAAGTAAAATTACAACAGAGCATACTTTCTCACTGAATGTAATATTATCTGAATTGTGTGTTTGCACAAGCTTTACTTTGCTTGAAAAATAGTTGGCTCTCTCATTACTCTCTCTGCTACAGAATGCTGTGGGCTAAATGACATTCCATTACTCATATGAATTATTCCCTGAGATAAATATTTTGAGAAAGTGGGTAGCATAATTGCTTTTCACCTGAAGTAATGCACCAAAACTCAAAAGTTCAGGTCCCAGATTATTTATGCCTCTTGCTTCAGAACACTGAATTCATTGTTTATACATGGTATAGCAGTACGTGCATCCACTTCCAACATGTCCATCAGTTCAAAGACCTAATCTTTGTTGTTTGGGAGTGGAACAATGATTGTTTCTAGAGAAGAAACAAGAAGTTATTTGTAGGTTCAAATATAAGAAACTGTTTTCGATAGGAATCTTGGGGAAATGTGCACCATTTGCTGTTCTTGTTTATTAAACTTATTGAGTAACAGGTAGAAGCTTCAGAATGAAACTTGTTACAAGCATTTCAGCAGATTAATTGTGTTAAGTTGATGACTCCCCTTTTATAATTCACTTTTGTTTTACATCTCAAACTAGATACTGAATCACAAATGCATGAGTAAAGGAGTTAACCTGTTGTAGATTTTATAAAAATGCCCCATTCCAGAGGAGGACCTCTTTCTTATCTTTATAAGCACTGGTTATGGTATTTTACCACAAGGTTCAAGTACAGCATCTATCCCACTGTTATCAGGCTCTTAAATAGACTCTCATAAGCCAAAAGAAGACAATATTCTTCATTATGGCCCTTGTACTTTATTTGTCTACCTGCACTCTGTAACTGTAACATAATATTCTGCATTTGATTTTCCTTTTTACTACTTCAATGTAAAACGTATGGAATGATCTGTCTGGATGGCACGCCAGTAAAAGCTTTTCACTGTATCTTGGTACATGTGACAATAATAAACCAATAGTAATAGCAATTCCAATTCCAATTGAGGTTGGGCATGCATTCTAAAAGCACACTATTCAGTTTTCAAATTGTGTTTGTATTAACCAATGGACTATCAGCTGGTTCAAAAAAATTCCTATCATTGTGGAATGATGGTTTTGCTTCGACCCACACAATAAACTATGGTCTCTCACCAATAATTCTGTGCCCCATCAAAAGAAATCTCCAATTTTGAGGTCTATGGAAATATTATAGTAGATTACAGGGCTTCAACCCAAATCTTAATTGCTGGCTAGTACCTGTTCCCCCAGCAATGTAAAGAGAAAGGTGTTGATTAAAAAGTCACGGTCAGTTGAGTAGATTGCCTTTTGACTGTGAAAATGGAGTCAACTGCATTATATAGAAACCCCTGATTTTCATTTTTACTGACTTCTAGTGTACAGAATACCCACTGAGGTGCAAACATCTTTCACTGTAACTAACACCATGATAAATTACTTGTAAACCAATTCCATCATCCAAGTGCCTCAAATCAGAACATAATTGAATTGATTTGAAATAACCAGGCATTAAATTCACTTTATTATGACAGGAATGAAGCAAGAAATTCACTCAAATATTTTCTTCACATCATAAATGTGTTTGACATCCAAAATCATGTAAACATCCAGCCAGTGAGTCAACTTCACATGAGCTAACTAACAGAATATTTATGAGTTGGTATCCACCACTTGTTTCTCCATGGCAGTCTCTCTTGACCAAGGTGCTTTCAAATGTATAATAATCTTCATGTTTTCCAAATTAGTACATTGTGGCATTCATGACGTTTCAGATGCTTCACATTTCCTGGCAGTGATAATTCCAAGAACGAGAGATGTTTGATACATTATTTGCTTCATTTGTTCAGTGAAACAAAATGATTTTGCAATGTTTACAGCAGTTTTACAGGATCTGGCAACTCACTGAATAGGAAGCAATTCGCTGTTCCAAATTGGTTACGGTTTTAACGTCCATACAATTTTTCTCCAGGGTTGCTGGACATAGTCTCCAGGAGGTCCATTATTATTTCCTGGAGAATGCAGCATAATCTTGGAGGGTTGACAGCCCATTATTGAGGTGCTTCATTACAGCTGTGTTTTTATTCAATCTGTACTTACAAACTACTGTGGAGGCCTCCACAGGAACCCAGTGATTAGCTAAACAAATGCACAAAATGCAAAACTGTGGACAGAGGTCAAAATGGCCTTCGGTTCAAAGTTTGGTCTTTGTTGATCGATCTCAAACAGGAATGTGCGAATGTATAAATGGAAAAATAATCCTTGGTATAGAGAGCAAAGGAATTGTTTAGATTCTCCAACCTAATGGTTTTTATTTAACCTTTTGGTGGAAGATGTATTCATGTAGAATAACAACAATGAAACCCATCTTTACTATTTCCCAACTCTTCCTTAACAGTTTGCCAAGATTCAAGTGTAGTTTGCCAATCGATGTTCTTTTCACACAACTGGTTATCAATTATAAACTGGCATTATTCAAGTAACATTAATACAAATATATCCAAACATCAGTGTGTGGTTTACAATGGAACATAGAAGAAGGAATAGGGAGCTATTCCAGAAAGCTATTCAATCTTTCGATATGATTATGGGTGATCTATGATGTAACTCCATTCACCCACTTTTCCCCATATCCATTATTACTTCTGTTAACAAAAAACCATTAATCACAGATTTTAAACTAATGATTAACCTGGTATCAATTATTAATTGCAGAAGAAAATTACAAATATCTACCTTCCTCCGTATATCAGATTGTTTCTAAACTTTACTCCTTGAAGGCCTGACTCCAATTTTTAGATTATTCCCCATTCCTCAAAGTGTGGATTAATTTTTTATCTGTTCTTAAGTTCTGCAGCTACCTTGAAAGTTTCAATCAAATTCCCCCCTAACTTTTTAAATTCCAGAGAATATGACCCTCATTTCTGTAATCTTTTCATGGAATTTACTCCTAAAGTCAATATATCCATATTACCCAGTGCACTCCAGATATATAAAACCAGGGCTTAGTGCAGCACATGAAGGAACACATATTAAGACAAACATAAAAAACAATTAAAACACAAGAGACTTCAGATGCTGCAATCTGGAGAAAACGAACAAAGTAAGCTGCTGGAGGAACTCAGCAGGCCTGGCAGCATCTGCAGATGAAAACGGACAGATGACGTTTCCAGATAAGATGACCCCAAAAGTCATCTGACCACTTTCCTCCACAGATGCTGCCTGACCCGCTGAGTTCCTCCAGAGTTTGTTTTTTGCTCCATAAAAACAATTGCTGTGCTACAAATTTTTGCTGAATGTCAAAACTATCCACAAGCCACACTTTGTTGTTACTAATGAGCTCCCTTAACACATGGAATAATCCTAACGTGGATTCTTGTTTGGAAGTGATTTGTTTGATAATATGAAGACACTTCCTGAAAGGGGCATGCCCTCTGCCAATTCTGTAGCTAAGGACACAGAGCAGATTTCCCTAATTCCCTACATACAGCTGGAGAAGTGGACATGTTTAATATGCAACATCAGAGTTACTGTTCACATGGGAGGATAAATGTGGCACATAAGTTTATGTTTGCACTGTTAAAAGTATCATAATAACATCGTACAGTGTAAGCAAACATTGAATTAAAGTAAACACTAACAGTTAAGCTGTACAAAAATGTGCTTTCTCTGCACAAAACCAACTTTACTTCTGTGTTGTCATTCATCCACTGGAGGGAGTTAAACAATGGGATCAAAACAACTCTCGAAGACACCTCGGGGATAATACAAGGATATATATCTGGGTGTATTTTGTTTTTTCAAACCAATGTTGATGCTCAGATTGTTGTATATCAACCAATGGTTTGGCCAGTGTTCTTATACTTCAGAAATGATTTATGACCCAGTTATAAATACTCCCAGTTATATCTCAGTCACAGTGATCCAGCCAGGGAAAACCTATGAGATTCATAAACAGACTGTGTTTCTCTAGTGTTCGCTATATGACCACATGTTCATCTGTCCTCGGAACTCAAAGTCACCACCTTTTATCTGGTAGCAATTGTGTCAGGTTGTACGTTGTGATCTGAAATAAATTTGTACTTTAGAAGAAAGGTCTGCATTTGCATGCACCTCTAATAACTTTCACTTGACACACAACAAACAGCTTTCATTGAGCAATGCTTCTTGACACCCTGACAACATGCCCTTATGAGGGTCAATAGTTTGGCGATATGACTGGAATAGTACTCAAAGCCTGGATTTGTTTACATGTTTAAATCCCAGCACAACAGTTAATTAATTTAGTTTCAAGTTATTGAGTAAATCTAGAATGAAAAACTAGTTCCAGCAGGGTTAACCATGAAACAATTGGATTTTGTAAAAATCTGAATGGTTGAGTGATATCCTTCCCGGTAGGAAATCCGCCTTCCTTACCCAGCTTGGCCTAGATGCGATTCCTTCACCTCACAGAAAAGTAGTTGACTCTCAGCTCCCCTCTGAAAGACCATATCAGGTGTACAAGTGTCAGTATGTCTCTGACTTGAAAGAATCGTTTGGCTAAAGCAATAAGTGAGTTGTGATATGGGTTTGCAACTGTGACTCACCTCTGAAGTCCCAACACAAAGTACCACAGGCAGACAAGGTTCTTTCTCCTTCATTAATAGGATTTTTTTCTAAATCTCTTCCTTGTGTCTTGGAAGATAGAGTCACAGAATGATTACAACACAGAGGTAGAACATTTGAGTTAGTATTGGTGCCATATTAGACCAATCCGGCTGCTCCCATTCCCCTGAGTCTTGTGGATGCTTTTCCCTTCAAATGCCTATCCAGCTTCCTTTTCAGCACTACTGTTTCTCGCCCTTAGCAATTGCTGTGTTTAAAAAAAAATCATTCCTCACTTAATTTTTGATTCTTTTACCAATCATTTTTTCAAGGTTCCCTAGTTCTTGACCTATCTGCCAAAAAGAACATATGAAATAAAAGCAAGGGTAGGTTGTCCAACAACACACAAAGGCACTGGAGGAACTCAGTGGGTCAGACAGCATCTACAGAGGGAAAGAGACAGTCAAGGTTTCGGGTCAAGACCCTTCATCTGGACTGGAAAGGTAGAGGGGAGATAGCTCGTTATTCAATCCATCTTGACTCCTCTGTCATTCAATAAGATTATTGCTGATCATTTACCACACCACAGCTATCTTACATTAACTCCCTTATTGCTTGATTCCCCTAATAGCTAGCAATTTATCAATCTCTGTCTTGAACATATTCAGCTACTGAGTCTCCACAACCATCATGGATGGAGAATGCCAAAGATTAGCTAATCTTTGGATGAAGAAATTTCTTCTCACTTCTGTCCTGAAAGACCAGCCCCTTGTTTTAAGACCATAACCCCTGGTTCCAGGCAACACAACCATGGAAAATACCACCCCTGCAATGACCATCTTAATTTTGTTTGTTTCAATGAGATAACCACTCATTCTTCTAAAGGGAATAGGTTAGAAGGTCAATCTGCTCTCCTCAAAGAACAAACTCCTGATCACAGGTATTAATCTGGTGAATCTTTTTTGTACACTCTTTGTCGCAAACTATCTCTCCTTAGATAGGGAGTCAAGACCTTTACACAATATTCTAGGTGCTGTTTCATGAGGGCTCCATGCAATAGCAGTAGGAAATCTTTATACTTGTACTGGATCCTCTTGTATAAATTGCATGTTAACTCACAGTGATTGATATACAACAAAACTCAAGCTGCTCTGTATACCTTTCCATCTCATGACATTTAAACAATATTGCACCTTTCAATTTCTTTCTACCAAGGTGGATGACCATGCTCTTTTTCACATTATGTTGCTCTTACCATGAACTCGCCCATTCATTTAGCCTGTCTGTTTCACCAGAAACCTCACTTTATCCTCTGCACAACTCACAACAGCCCCCAGCATTGTATCATCAGCAAAGTTGGATATGTAACACTTGGTCCCCTCATCCAAATCAATGATTTGTAAACAGCTGCGGCCCCAACACCAATTCTTGCATTGCCCCACTCATCGCAGGCTCCTATCCTAAAAGAGACCTGTTTATTTCTACTCTGTTTTCTATCTACCTATTAACCAATCTATTACCTGTGTTTTTTTAAACCTTTAAATCTTATCTAAAGTATGTACACAATATTCCATTTGTGGCAGAGCAATTGTTTTATAAAGGCACATCAAGACTTCCCTGCCCTTGTACTTTTGTCTCTTCTTATAAATCATGGGATTTCATGTTTTTTCTAAACCTACCCTGCCACTTTCAATGATCCTTGCACATATATCCAAGATCTCACTTTCTTTATATCCCTGTTAGCAGTGCCCTCTCTATATTGCTTCTTTTCATTTCTCCTATCTCATTGATTTAATATCACATTTAATCAATAGATCTCCTAATGTCTTCGTTTAATTCATCCTTACTCATATAGCAGCAGTGTTTATTTCTCAAGGGATAGCATGAATTGAAAAGCAAGGAGCTATGCTAAACTTGTATCAAACCTTGCATATATGTACCCACAAACAATCTGCTGGAGGAACTCAGCAGGCCGAACAGCAACTCTGGGAGGAAAATTTGTTCGGGTTGGAATGTTCTGAAAATAATATTGAGACCCTGGAAAGGGTGCAGAAAAGATTTGCCAGGCTGATTCCTGAAATTTGAGGAATACATATCAAGACAAAATGAACAAGCTAGTTGCCTTATTCTCGAGAAATGAGGGCCGAGGTCTTTAAAGTAACATAGTGGTTTAATGGAGTGAATGCAGACAGAATGTTTCCACTGAGAGTCATTGAGTCATGTGACACAGAAACAGACCCTTCGGTCCACTATGTCAATGCTGACTGTCAATTATACATCTACAGTAATCCTACTGAGCAGCTCTTGGTCCATGGCTTTCTATGCCTTGGCATTTTAAGTGTTTATCTATATGTTTTTTAAATGTTGTGAGAGTACGTGCCTTCATCACTCACTTAGGCAATGCATTCCTGATTCCAAGCATCACTGGGTGAAAAGATTCTTCTTGTGAGGAAAGCTACTAGAGGATATCAATATATGAAATGGGTATAGTAACATTGTGGTTAAAGTTATTGGAGTAGCAGCTAGAGATCTGGCTCATTAATCCAAAGGCAAGAGTTCAAACCTCACCATAGCAGCTAAAGAAGTTAAACTCAAGTAATTAAATAAATCTGGATTTTTTTTTAAATAGAGGTTAATCTCAGTAACTGTCTCTAGGAATCTACTGACCTAAAACCCTATCTGTTCATTGGTGTCCTTCAAGAAAGATAAGATAATCTGCCATTTGGTTTATAATACCAAATCGCATAATCTGGTTTATGTGAATATGTTACACTAGACCCAGAGTAATGTGATTGACTCTTAACGACTTCTTCAATTCAGGGACAATTTGGGATAAAAAATAAATGCTGGCAGTGTCCACATCCTGGAACAAATAAGCAATATTATACTAAATAATTTTTTAAAATCTAATAAGGTGTTCAGAAGAAACTTCTTTAATCTAAAGAGTTGTGAGGATTTGAAACTCTCACCATGCTACCACAGAGAGTGTTGGAAGTGAATGGTGTAGATATATTTGGCTGAGGAAGAAGGGAATAGAAGGTCATGCTGATAGATTTTGTTAAAGGAAAGGCAGGAGAAGGCTTGATAGGAATGTAAATGTCAACATGGACTAATTGGGCTATTTAGCCTTGTCCTGTGCCATATAATATGTAGGATATATGAAGCCAGTACTGTGTATCTAGCCAAAGTCTCCAGAGCAGATGCCTTTAAAGATATATTTTTCTGTTAAATCAAATTAACTTCCATTTTAAATCTTCTGATCTTTTCGGGTATAGACAATTGGAGCAGACATATTTTGGCACTTTTTTAGGTTGACTCCTTTCATTTTTTTGACAAAAGTCCATTGTGTTTACTCTATATTCTCTGTGTAACGGTTTCTCTTGATGTTCTTTTGTAGATAAAATGTTTGTAGTGTTAGACTTGACATTCAGTTGTGGTATGAAAAATCTGGTCCATTTTCCTCTGCTATACTTCTGCAAAAAGTGTGGTGCCTTGGGCAGATGGCAGATTTCCTACTTTATGCCTTAGGCTTTCAAGCAGGCTTCTATTGGCCTTTGGGAAGCTCACGTACTGACAGAAAACTTATTGAAGCTAGACAGGCCATATCCATGCAAGCACATTTTCTCAAGAACTATACGATCATTTTTTTGGTGGTATCTGTTGATGGACTTACTAACACACCAGTTCTGTTGCTGCAAACTGATACCCAAACATTTTTTTCAATGAAAGCACCATTCTTCTGGCTAACAGTGGGACTAGTATGTATCGACTGCAGGAACAACCAGCTGATCAAACTTGTTCTGCCATTTAGCCTGATGATGACTAATCTATACATCCCTTAATAACTGTAGTTAACACAGTCTATCAATCTCAGATCTAAAATTAATAACTGAATTGCTTTTCCACATATCTACTAAAGGAAATTCGTCAAACAGAATTGTTTGGAAAACAATAGCTTTATATAACAATTTTGTGTCAATATTAACAATTGCCTCCAACAAGGAGTGGAATATGAAAATTACATTTATATTTTAGTTCTATGAAATTATTCTATTTTCTCACATTGTAACTTAATGAACTGTGCATAAATACTTGTTTCACTTAAAATATGATGTGAAAAATGTATCTGCTTGACATCATTGAAATTCAAAAGGAATATGAGGTCTTTTTATGCAGCCTACTTACCCACAGATCTCGAACTATCTTGCCATAAAGAGAAATCATAATGCAGCCATTTTGAAGCAATCCTGAGATCAGAGTGTGTACATGAGATGAATGGAGTTTGAAAGAGAAAAGGTTTGAACCCCTCACAATGGCTGGAGCAGATGCTGACATAATAGTTTTACATTCAAATTTCTTGAAACTTCCAGCCAAAGTAGCACAATTATTTGGCAGGACAGCTTGGCAAACTGCACACACAGCTGCAGTCAGTCCAGCAATATGGTCGAAGCGAACATGGGAACAAGATGAAGCCAAGCACTTCTGTTTTGTATGATACAGATCAAGCTGTTCACAGAATAATTTCCAGCAGCAAGCCTGATAATCTCATGTTGTTGATCTGCCCAGGGAGCTGGCAATCATCTTTGCAAACTCTTCCAATCTTGTTGTAGGTTATCGTAAAATCTCTGGTTAACCACTATCCCCGAGGAAGGACAGATGCTTGCAAAGCTGATAGGTAATTACTTGCCTAGTTTTGCGAGTAAGGAGGGTAAAATAGGTCTTTGCCAGTACTGCAAGTGAAGCTTGCATCATACTAAATTAAAAATCAGGAGCAATGCAAAATGAGCCTTCAATTTGTAATCAAGTTGCTTTTTGTCGTAGGTGTAGAAGAAATTCCCCTTGACTTGTCAGATGGTTGGGATGGCCTTTGCCAGCTGCTCTCGCCAGTTACATTAGAACATTGGACTAACACAAAGGTTAATAATTTTTGAATGGTTGGATCACAATCATCTTTGAAATTTTGACACAATAATGTAAAATTGATAGTGCACTTGGATGGAATATTCAAAATCTTGTTCACAGGATCTAGTGAATTGACAGTTGGCGACAGCAGGGATACAGGATGTTGAGGATATTATGGCTTCCAAGGCATATCCATCTAGAGAATGGTGTTATTTATACCTTGCTAATGAATGGATGGAGATGGAAATGTCCTACTTTCAGCTTAGTCCAAATGATTCCCATTTCTAGGCTGGCAAGTGAATAACTGATAGCCTCCAACAGATGCAAGGAACTCTTATCATCAGCCACTGTAGTTAGTAGAAGTATCCAGCAATGTTTAATAACATGAAAAAACCCTTAAAATGCAGTTTTAAGTGAAGGTGAGTGCACAGCCTAATTAATTACATCCTTCCAAAATAGTAAAAAAATTCCTTTGGATTCAAACCCAAAGGTTTGTTTTTATAAATGGAGATTGCGCGAGATTTCAAGCAATATTTAACTTAATGGAGACTGCAACTGCATTGCTCCTGTTTGACTACTTTTTTGTTTGGCCCTACTTTTATCATTGCTAAACCTCATTAAATGTTATCCTTTTCTTCTCTCTGTGATTGTTAAGCAATTTATTTTGCTCCGGTATATCCCCTTGTCCTATTGATCGTCATCTGGTGGGCATTGAAGAAGATGAGAAATAGCATTATTCTTTCCCAAAAGTAATGAAGGATATCAAAACAAAAAGAGAAGCAACTGCTGATTTACATGAATTGTTTACCAACGAGCTGCTCAATGATACTTCTGCTGCCTGAACTACTTATGTGGTTGTCATTCTCTGTGCTGCATCAGTTATTGACAAGAGTGATGAGTGATATTTGAAGGAACCATCTCTCATCCTTCAATAGTTTGCCATGAAATCTGGCAACATGCTTGCTATGAGTTTAATGCAGAGCATAAGTGAATCATGCTTGTAATTAGGTTCTGACTAAGAAATTAGCAGAATCCATATTCACAAAAGGGTCCTAAAACAAGATTAAATACTAATGATGAGAGGTTATAATGCCTCCTTTAATACCCTGGATGGCCAATCACAACATAATCCACTATGATAGGCAGGACACCTTCAGTATGGATGAATTACCTTGATACCCGGTAGTGTAGCGGTTAGTGTAACACTTTACAACGCCAGTGACCCGGGTTCAATTCCCGCCGCTGTCTGTAAGGAGTTTGTACGTTCTCCCCGTGTCTACAGGGTTTTCCTCCGGGTGCTCCGGTTTCCTCCCACATTCCAAAGATGTACAGGTTAGGAAGTTGTGGGCATGCTAAGTTGGTGCCGGAAGTGTGGCAACACTTGGGGCTGCCTCCAGAACACTAGGCAAAAAAAGATGCATTTCACTGTGTGTTTCAATGTAAATGTGACTAATAAAGATATCTTATCTCTATGTTGAAGCCTTGTGTATCCACTTTCTAGATGGTAACTCTTACATCTGAGGTATAAGATTGTAAATTCGAGTCCCACATCAGAGATTTGAGCATAAAATCTAGATGAACAGTCCAGCAGTACTGAGGGAGTGCTCCAGCGAGGCTTTGAACCAAGGAGGTCTTCTCACAATGGGTGGTGAATCACTGGAATTCTCGAACCTGGGGGGGTTGTGGTCCAGATCATTGGAGGTATTTAAGGAGGAGGTAGTTACATTTTTTTAAAGATCAGGGAATTGAGGGTTGTGAGGAACTGGCACAATAGAGGAGATGATGCCTGGGGCAGATCAAACATGAACATGAATGGAGTGGGTGACCAGCTAGTAGAGCTGCTGCCACATAGTTCCCATGTCCCAGGTTCAATCCTGAGCTCCGGTGTTGTCTATGTGAATTTTCCCTGTGATTGAAGTGGGTTTCTGTTGGGTGCTCCACTTTCCTCCCACATCCCAAAGACTTGCTGGTTAGTTGGTTAATTGGCCACTGTATTCAGATTAGCTGATTCTTCTGACGCCTAAGAAAGTACATATGTTGATGCACTTTTGTGATCACCACATCATTGTGGAGGGACCAGGAGAGAGGTTGCTGGTGATATGGATGCCCAGGACCTTAAAGCTGTTGACCATCTCTACAGCAGCTCCGTTGATGAGGACAGGGTTGTATTCACTCCTGCTTCCTTAGGTTAGCAACCAACTCCTTTGTCTTGCTGATGTTCTGACACCATGACACAAGGTTCGTGATCTCTTTCCCCTAGTCTGCAGGTGAATGGTTGAGTTTGGGGGGAGTTGTTGAGAATATATGGAAAATAAAATAGGATTCATACAGGATTAGTTTAACTGGGTGCTTAATGGTTGGTGCAAACTTGGTGAGCTGAAGGGCTGGTTTCCATGCTGTATGACCCCTGGGCTCTTATAGCAGAATAAGCTTGAAGGACCAGGTGGCCTATTCCTTTTCCTATGTTCTTGTGTTCTTATGTTGCTTACTCTCTCAGGTGCATGTAAAAGATACAACCACATTTTGGCTAAAATTTATCTCTCTATTAACATTACTGAAATTATCCTGGTGATTATCACACTGCTATTTAAAGAAGCTCGCTGTGTGTGAATAGAGTAACTGATTCTTGCATTTCCAGATTATCTTGAAACAGGCGGCTTTCAGGGAGCAGTTAGGAGTCAACCATAATGGTGGGTCTGGAGTCGTATATAAATCATGTGCTAGATTTCTTTCCCTATATAATAAATTAGTGAAAAAGATGGGATTTTAATTTTTTTATTACTAATGTTATGGGCCAGACACAGGCAAATAGGATTAGCTCAGTTAGGCAACTTGGTCAGCATGGATGAGTCGGGCCGAAGGTCCTGTTTTCTGTGCTGTATAGCTCTATGACGCGATGACTCCACGTTAACTTTTGTTCTGAATCACTTACTCTGTTCCACTGGATACTAGACCTGTAACTTATCCACTTATGCTATTGCACTCAAGCAGCATCACATATAGGACAGATCTAAGAAGGATGACAGATTTTCGTCCCTAAAGGACATTAGTGAAACAAATGGATTTTTCCACAGGAGCTAAAAATCCCGTCACAGTTCTCCAACCACATCAAAGAAGGAAAAATTATTTCTGTGTTTTCAAGACGGATGTATCAGATTTAATACTAGATTTGAGATGTGCTATTTCATTACTCCAGACACTACTAGAATCAGCACACCATCACCACGCAATAACACTGTAAACAGAAAACTCAAACAGCTTTGCTCCTCAGCTTTGCTTCTATTATTGCAAATGACCTTCGCTGCTGCCAATCTAATTCATCATCTTATCTCCACTCTACAGTCACCTCCAGGGTTGAAGCATTAACTGGATCAGTGGATTTAATTGTAATATTAAATTTCTGATTCCTGTGCTTCAAACAGCATGGTATAGACCATGTACCCTTGTGGTCTTTGGCAATGAAAATACTTTAAGTTGAATAGATCCCAAACTTCTTGTGTTAGCAACTGGCAAAAAAGCATCAGCAAACAACAGCTTCGTTGACATCCTTTGTCTCCACAACTATATCTTTTCCCATCATATAGATTGAAAGATAAAACAAGTAATGTAAATACAATCAGTTACATCCAAATTTAACCACAACCTCTGACGGGTCTCTTTAATCCCTAATTATCTTTGATATTGATTCTCTCCCATAGGCACAGTAGTGTGAACAGGCACAGTAGTGTAGCGATTAGCGTAACACCATTACACCGCCAGCGACTCAGGTTCAATTCCAGCCACTGTCTGTAAGGAGTTTGTAGGTTCTCCCCGTGTCTGCATGGGTTTTCTCCAGGTTCTCCGGTTTCCTCCCACATTCCAAAGACGTACGGTTTAGGAAGTTGTGGGCATGATATGTTGGCGCCGGAAGCGTGGCAACACTTGCGGGCTGCCCCCAGAATATTCTGTGCAAAAGATGCATTTCACTGTGTGTTTCCGTGTATTTGTGACTAAAAAAGATATCTTATCTTGTCTTATAATCGTCCATCAACCCAACCAGTTTTCATGATATTTTTTATATGTTCTTCACCGTGTGATATTGGGCCAAAAGTCAATGAAAGTTAATGAAACTGCTAAAGCAACCTTCTTCCATTATTCCTGCTAGAAAATTTTAAGATGGATATGATAATGTGAGACAAAAGTAATACGTCAGTTTGAAGTTGCTTTAGGTGGCCTGCATTGTACACAGGGTTGAACCTTGTCTAAATGTCATGAAAAATTTTTGTTCTTTACTTTCCTGACCTTCAGCTGCAACATCAATAAAGCTTGATAAAAAAAATATTGATGGCCTTGACTATTAGTGATAACATTACTCAGCTGGCCACAAAAGCCACTGAATAGGCCCAGCAGTACTGAAATTGGGCAGGAGATACAGAAGCCTGTCATCCCACATCACCAGGTTCAAGAACAGCTGCTTCCCTTCAAACATTTGGTTCTTGAACCAACCGGCACAACCCTAATCACTGGAGTTTAGCAACACTATGACCATTTTGATCACCTTACACTAAAATGGACTTTGTTTTTTTTTGTTCTAGTTGTGTTCTTTCTTGTAAAAATTGTTTAATTTATGTTTTTCTTGTGAATGCTGCTTATATGATTCTATGTGCCTGTGATGCTGCTGCAAATCAGCTTTTCATTGCACTTGTGCATACATGTACTTGTGCATATGACAATAAACTCGACTTTAACTTTAAAATGATGTCAAACCTGAAATATACCACCAAAATCTCAACATTCTTGCTTGACCTTGGCTGACAGGCTTTTATTACAAACAGTAAATGAAAATAAAAAAAAACTGCTGGAAATCTGAATTAAAACCAGAGGTGGTTGAAAAAACTCAGCAAGACAGGCAGCATCTGCAGAAATAAAAACAAAGTTAGCATTTCAGGCCAGAGATTCTTCATCAGAAAGGTTCCAATTTGAAATATTATGTCTGGTTCTCTTTCCTAACTGTTTCCAGCATTTTCTGTTCCTAGTTATAATGGACAGACCTGCCTGGATGACTGATCTACCTTCTGGAGGGTTTCTCCCTGTTGGGAAGTTAATTCCACTCCCCTTCTCAGGCATCTTGTTAAAATCTGAGATCAGGCTTCCATGACATCATTAGGGTCTGAACAGAATATTTAAAGTGGACTCACACTACCTTGGCCAGTCCTTCCTGCTTGTAGTTTTAAACTGTGGTCAAGACAAGATGAAAAACACAAAGGTATATTCCCCCGATCAAGGTCTGGTTTCAGAAAATTATATTAGAATATGCATTTTGTTGATTGTTTTGTTCATGTTAGGATACTAGATATAATGTAGAAAATTAAGTATTAATTCTAAGCTAATTAGAATTAACTATCTCCCCCACCTATCTACCTTCCTCCTCCCACTCATCACCTGCCAGCTCGTGCTCCTCCCCTTCCCCCTACCCTTTTATTCTGGCTTCTACCCTCTTCCTTTCCAGTCCTGATGAAGGGTCTCGGCCCAAAACATCGACTGTTCATTTCCCTCCATAGATGCTGCCTGACCTGCTGAGTTCCTCCAGCAATTTGTGTGCGTTGCTCCAGATCTGCAGTCTCTCTTGTGTCTTAATTCTAAGTTGGTAAA
Source organism: Pristis pectinata (assembly GCF_009764475.1). Classification (NCBI taxonomy): domain Eukaryota; kingdom Metazoa; phylum Chordata; class Chondrichthyes; order Rhinopristiformes; family Pristidae; genus Pristis; species Pristis pectinata. The sequence goes on from NC_067405.1 coordinate 19,536,781, forward strand.
GTTTGATCAATACCTAAGATCACATTGTAATGAAACTAATGTAAAAGTAAAGATAACAATGCATTGTTTGGAAAGGGAGTAGTAAAACAATATTGAGACCATACAATATTGTTAAAATGTAAGACAGAGGTATGATGGGTTTAAAAACTGGTCAAATTTGTTTTTAAAATACAAAGGCATGAGCCTCAGGCCTACAAGCTATTATCAAGATCATTAACTAGCTCTCCAGCCCCAAGAAAGATGCTGTTAAAAAGATCAAAGACTCCCAAGATGTACATTTCTTCCCTGCCTTACAGTGGTTATGTATGTGAGGCAGAGAGAAAGGATCAATAAATCCACAAGAAACCGATTGGGAAGGAATTAATGTTTTGGGGTGGCACAGTAGCGTAACGGTTAGCGCGACGCTATTACAGCGCCAGCGATCGGGTTTCGACTTCTGTCGTTGTCTGTAAGGAGTTTGTACGTTCTCCCATGTCTGCGTGGGTTTCCTCTGGGTGCTCCAGTTTCCTCCCACATTGCAAAGACGTACGGGTAGGTTAATTTGGGTTTAAATGGGCGGTGCGGACTCGTTGGGCCGGAAGGGCCTGTTACCACGCTGTAAATAAACTTTAAAAATTTAAATGAAAGGGGGAGGCTCGGGAAGTTGAACCCAAATATGGAATATGTTACCTAAATAGAGAAGAGATGATAAAAGAAAAGCAGAAAGAGACACCAGAAGGGATTTGTTTAGATATTCTGAACAAATTCTGTTTATAGTAGAGTTTTAGAGAACTCACAGGAATTTTCTGATAAGAGTTAAAATGCAAGTCAGCAAGTACACAAAATAGGAACTGATACGACCTTTCTCATCTGAGTATGAGGCCACAAAAAAAAGATAGATCAAACAAGGGCTGTGTACTATAGATCTATGTCTTTAAGGGCAATACATATTTCAGTCTTGAGAACTCCAGATTCTAACTATCTGTGTTGTTAAGAAGTTTGTTTAGAAACCATTTAAATCATAGGTGTAAAATAACATTAGCAAAGTATAAAGTGTGATAGGAATTTGTGTAGCATGCGTAAAATGGAAATTACCATTGAAATTTTTATGGAATTATCTAGTGTGACTGTTCTTAAAATTAAAATAATTTATTTTTCATTATTATTTCATGTAGACATTGCTGTCTTCACAAAAAAATGCATATTTTAATCACTATCTACAGTGAATGTTAATTTGTTGTTTATTCCATGCAACATCATGGAGCTAGTCTTGTCAGAGTCTTGATATTTTGGACAGTAGGGCTAAAGCTGTGATGGGAACAACACCCTGGTTTTTACTCCATGGTGTGTGCATTGTGTAGAGATCTCTGCCTGAAAGCCAGCTTGGCTGACATACTTGGCTCCCAACCTTGGGTGGCACATTGACATAGCTAGTAGGGCTGCTGTCTCACAGCACCACCATTCCTGGCTCAATTCTGAACCATGATGCTGTCTGTGTGCAGTTTGCACATTCTCCGTGACCACCTGGGTTTCCTCTGGGTGCTTCAATTTCCTCCCATGCTCCAAAGGGGTGCAAGTTGGTAGTTTAATCGGCCACTGTAAATTGCTCCCCAGTGTGTAGACAAGTGGTAGAATCTAGGGGGAGTTGGTGGGCACATGGAGAGAATCTTTACAAGGAAAAATTGGTAAAAGAATGGAACTGTTATGTGAGCCAGCGTGGTTTTGATGAGTTGAATGTCTTCCTTCTTTGTCATACGGAATATATGTCAGGAGGAGAGCACACAAGAGATAAGACAAGATATCTTTATTAGTCACATGTACATCAAAACACACAGTGAAATGCATCTTTGCGTAGAGTGTTCTGGAGACAGCCCGCAAGTGTTGCCATGCTTCCGGCGCCAACATAGCATGCCTACAACTTCCTAACCCGTACGTCTTTGGAATGTGGGAGGAAACCAGAGCACCCGGAGGAAACCCATGCAGTCATGGGAAGAACGTACAAACTCCTTACAGACAGCGGCGGGAATTGAGCCCAGGTCGCTGGTGTGGTAATAGTGTTAAGCTGACCTCTACACTGCTGTGCCTGCCAGAATCCCAGGTTCAGAGCCAGCAGATTCTTTCAAAATGGTGAGATGGTAGTTATGTGGTCAGGTTCTGATACTTGACCAGGAGACATCCAATCTTGAGGGTCTTTTTACAGAAGCGTGAAGAAGAGGAAGATTAAGAGGAGCAAATTTGGGACATTGGTAGGGATGAGTTGGGAGAAGGGGAAATGTGTCAATGCTCCTCTTTGCCCACTGGCAAAAACTTCTCCCCAAGCCTGTGCCTACTTTATTTCAGCTTGCCCAGATATCCCTGATCTCATCCAAAAATATGTAAATTGATAAGGAAATATTTTCATGTCCAATACTTTCTCTTCATCCTATAGAAAGGACGGACGTGGAAACAGCTCAATAATATAATCTCAGGTCAGAATCTTTTTTCACAAATCCACAAACGCTATCCAAGTTCACACTGGTCGTGCACCCCCTTGTTCCCAACCCCTGCATTGCCCACCAGACCCCACCACTGGTATAATCACTTTTTAATCATATGTCATGTCGATGCCAAATTCCTCACTTTCTGGATCTCCATCTTTGGCCATACCCAGCTGCCAATCCCAATGTTGAATGTGTTTTGCCATTAACACAAAAGACGATTTTGACCAGTTGCTATTCATTTTCATTCAGTTGATGCAAGGTATTGTTGCAATTTGCAAACATCCATCTGCTTATTTGATGTGCAAATAACTTGCAATGCCATTAAAATTTATTGCACTGTGTTTTTGGCATGATATTTAAGGAAGGTTTATCTTTTCATGGTGTTATGCACTTTCAGGAGTTTAAGTGCCTCCAGGATGTAATGTTCCCACTTGTAGGGAGTTAATTGTTTAAAGTACTTTAAAAATTCCATCAAAATTTTATAATTTCCAGATGCCCTGCCTCTCTGTAGATTTTTAATGGTCTAAAATTTATCTAATAGTTCTAAGACCATTGCTGATTTTTATCTGTCATAAGTACATCTTGGGAAAGATGTTGCTTAATCAAAAAATAATAAAATGTGTAGCAGTGTCATTTGCTTATTGATGAGTCATGTGTAAATTTGAACAACTTTGTTCATTTTTCCTTCCATTGAAAATCTATTCAAATAATTTGTTTGTTACCAGTTTTTCTCTTTGATTTTTCTTTCAGTTCCTACTGCACTGACCTTCCAAGGCATAGAAGCACCCCAGCAACCCCTTTGAAATAATTTCCTCAAACTATAGATCTCTGAAGATACTTTCCATGCATCAGGTTATGTTGTGACAGGGAGTGACTACAATCAAGTGGAGGTGTAAGAGAGTTCATCCTCTTGTGTTGTAACAGCTGTTCAGAGGTGCTAACTCCTTCCTGCACCCATAGCATAGTTTTAGACAACAGTCACTGTTGTCACTGTGCTTCACCTCTTTTCCCTCTTCCTGGGTCTGACCAAACAGGCAGTTTGAAATCCATTATACTCACCCAATTATTAGTGACCCATCTTCCTCCTAAGGGAGGTTTGGGGAGGCAGTATTGAATTCTAGCCACAATTCTCCAGAGTTAGTTCATGTCATTCAAAACACCAAACATGTTTGGCAGAATATTTTTTATTCCTTGGAGGACAAGAGAAGGCATACCAACCTCTAAGATTTAGGAAATCAAAGTTGTGCATAAAGCTGGTGCATAAAAGACTAAATACATGCTGCAGTACAAAAGGAGAGATGCACTTTTGGAAACATCTTTCAGAATCACACTTTAACCTAAGGCTCGATGTACTTCCACAGGTAAATGTAAAAGATCTCATGGAACCATATTGATAAAATACCACCGTTATTATTTTCTGTGTCCTGGCCAATACCTAGCTCTCAATTAGTATTTCTAAGACAGGTTATCTGTCTATTATATTACTGATTGTGGGATTTTGCTGTGTTTGATCAGGATGGTAGCTTAACAGTAAAGTTAATGTATTCAGTGACCTAGATTATGGACAGGAGTTGGATCCCTCCAAAGCAGCTGAAGAATTTATATTTAGGAAATTAAATAGAACTAGGATAAACAGCTGGAATCAGTAATGATGAACATAAAAGGTCCAAATTGTTATAAAACTCATTGGGTTCACTACTGGCCTTCAGGGAAGGAAATCTGCCAGCCTTACTTAATCTGACCTATATGTGACTCCAGACCCAGCAATATGGTTAACTCCTGACTGCACTATATCATTCTGTTCAAGGGGCAATTCGGGATGGGGAATACGTGCCTGACCTGCCGGCAAAGCCAACATCCCATGGACAAATTAAAAATAAGGTAATCTGCCCTGTTTCCTGCACTACAGTTTCATCATTCACAGAAGACTTGTGATATTCTGAGAGGGACAAGAAAGGTACTGTTGTAGCCGAACGCGACGCGTTGCTGAAAGGAAAACTCAGAGACGTGGAGGCTGAACCAGAGCACACTTTACTGTAACAAGCAAAACGCGCGCGCACGCAAAAGTACCCGAGAGCCTCTCCAGTGGACGTGACATAAGATTCCTGCCGGAAGGCCCACCCCGTGGTTAGTCTACAACGTGCTCCCGCGTGTCCGCCCACGGCCGCTGATGGCAATTCGGGTCCCGTGAGTATGGGCCGCTGCACCACCACCCCCCCCCCCCCCCCAGAAACGTCCATCTGGGGCGTGGGACCCCCAGTCTGTGTGTCCCTCTTGGGTGGCCTGCCCCACCGGCGCGGTGAGGGTACCTTCACCAGCTGCTCAATGTCCAAATGCGCCAGTTTGAGGCAGTCCACTGTGAAAGTCTACTTGCGGCCACCCACCTCCACGACACACATAGATCTGTTGTGCCGGATCACCTTGAAGGGTCCTTCGTACGGCCTCTGTAGAGGTGACTTGTGCATGCCCCTGCGAGTGAAAACGTACTCACAGTCCCGGAGGTCCTTAGGGATAAAGGACGGTGTAGTGCCAGGTCTGGAGGTCGGAACCGGTGCCAGGGTCCCTACCTTGTTCCGCAGCCTCGTCAGCACTTCTGCCGGAGTCCCTGCTGGACCTTGGGCCTCTGGCATGAACTCGCCGGGGACCGTCAGGGGAGTGCCGTAGACCAACTCCTCCGAGGAGGTGCTCAGGTCCTCCTTGGAGGCCGTGCGGATGCCCAGTAAAACCCAGGGAAGCTCATCTGTCCAGTTGGGCCCTCTGAGGCGCACCATCAGGGCTGACTTGAGGTGCCTGTGGAACCGCTCGACCAAACCATTGGACTGTGGGTGGTACACCGTGGTGTGATGTAATCGGGTTCCCAGGAGCTGAACCAGTGCTGTCCACAAACCTGACGTGAACTGTGCCTCTCTGTCGGAGGTGATGTCTGCTGGGAGTCCGAACCTGGCGATCCAGTTTGTGATGAACATCCTGGCGCAGGATTCGGTGGACGTGTCTGCTAGCAGCATGACCTCTGGCCATCTGGTGAACCTGTCGACCATGGTAAAGATATGCCTGGCGCCCCGGGAGACGGGCAGGGGACCGATGATGTCCACGTGGATGTGCTGAAACCTCCCGAGCGTCGGCTGAAACTGCTGGAGGGGGGCCTTCACATGCCGCTGGACTTTGGCGGTCTAGCAGTGTACGCAGGTCCTGGCCCAGTGTCCGACCTGCTTGCACAAACCATGCCAAACGAATTTGTCCGCTACCAATCTGATAGACACCCAGATGGACGGGTGGGCCAGGCCGTGTAGCGTGTTGAACACCCGTTGCCTCCATGCTGTTGGTACCACAGGCCGAGGTCTGCCGGTAGACGTGTCGCACAGGAGCTGAACCGCTGTTGGGCTGACGGGGACGTCCTCCAACTGGAGTCCCTAAACGACGGTGTGGTAGGCCGGGATCTCGGTGTCCGCCTGTTGCGCCTGCGCCAGCACCGTGTAGTCGATCCCTGGGGCTGAGGTGGTCACTGAGTGGATATGGGGGCGGGACAGCGTGGCGGCGACCACGTTGTTCTTCCCTGTGATGTGGCGGACATCTGTGGTGAACTCTGAAATAAAGGAGAGGTGCCTCTGCTGCCGAGCCAACCATGAGTCTGATACCTTTGCAAGGGCAAAGGTGAGGGGCTTGTGGTCTGTATACACGGTGAAATCCCTTCCTTCGAGGAAATACCGGAAGTGCCGGATAGCCAGGTAGAGCACTAGCAACTCCCTGTCGAAAGCGCTGTACTTAACCTCTGGTGGTCGCAGGCGTCGGCTGAAAAAGGCAAGCGATCACCACTGGCCCTCGACGAGCTGCTCCAGGACTCCGCCGACCACCGTGTCGGAAACGTCGACTGTGAGCGCCATGGGTACATCGACTCTCGGGTGTACTAGGAGGGCCGCCTTCACCAATGCCTCTTTGGCCCGCTTGAAAGCCTCCGTGGACTCCACGTCCCATGCCACCTCTTTGGCCTTGCCAACCATCAGACCAAACAAGGGCCTCATGATGCGCGCCACCACCGGCACGAAACGATGGTAGAAATTTACCATCCCCACAAACTCTTGCAGGCCCTTGACCGTGCTGGGTTTGGGAAACTGACGGATGGCCTGGACATTGTCCGGTAGATGGGCAGCTACATGCTGGTTGACCCTGTGGCCCAAGAAGTCGATCTCCGTCAGCCCGAACTGGCACTTCGCCAGGTTGATTGCCAGTCCGTGGTCACTCAGGCGCTGGCAGAGTTGGTGCAAATGTGCCACGTGCTCTTTGCGTGACTTGCTGGCCACCAGGATATCGTCCAGGTAGATGAAGACGAAATCCAGGCCTCGCCCCACCGAGTCCATAAGCCTCTGGAAAGTCTGGGTGGCGTTCTTTAGGCAAAAAGACATCCTTAGGAATTCGAAAAACCCAAAGGGGGTGATGAGGGCTGTCTTGGGCACATCATCAGGGTGCACGGGGATCTGATGGTACCCCCGGACCAGATCGATTTTTGAAAAGATGGTCGCCCTGTGGACATTCGCCGTGAAATACTGGATGTGGGGCACCGGGTATTGGTCAGCAGTTGTGGCATCATTGAGTATCCTGTAGTCCCGGCAGGCCCTCCAACCTCCTGCGGACTTGGGCACCATGTGCAGCGGAGATGCCCAAGGGCGGTCCGAGCGACGGATGATCCCCATCTCCTCCATCTTCTGGAACTCCTCCCTGGCGAGGTGGAGCTTGTCGGGTGGGAGCGTATGGGTTCGGGCGTGCAGCAGTGGTCCTTGTGTGGGGATGTGGTGCTGCACGCTGTGCTTGGGACCAGTAGTGGAGAACTGTGGGTTGATGATGGAGGGGAAATCTGCCAGCACCCTGGCGAACTCGTCACCCGAGAGTGTGACGGAATCTAGGTGGAGGGCCAGAAACTGGGCTTCTCCAAGCTGGAATGTCTGGAACGTCTCGGCGTGGACCAAATGCCGGCCCTTCAGGTCGACCAGAAGACAGTTGGCCCGTAGGAAATCCGCCCCTAGTAACAACCGTGACACCGCTGCTACCGTGAAGGTCCAGGTGAAACAGCTGGGCCCGAAATGCAGAGGGATGGTATGCAAGCCGTACATCCGGATGGTGGTGCCGTTCGCAGCAGTGAGGTCGGGGCTTGGGGCCACGTTACAGGTGTCCATGCTCAAGCGGGGAAGGACGCTGGTTTCGGCCCCGGTGTCCACCAGGAAACGTCGCCCGGAGTGTCGGTCCCAAAGGAACAGGAGGCTGTCGCGATGGCCAGCCATCAAAACCACTAGCGACGGCCAGCCCCGGCGTTTCCCGGAAAGGCACACGGTGGACGGCAGCGACATGCGTTTGACCTCCATCTCTGATGGTAAAAGCACCATTGATCCAAACCCTCATCCTTGTCCCCCGTGGGTCTCAGTGGCTTCGGTTGTGGGGTCTTGGCCTTAGGCTGCGCGGTCGTGGTTAGGCAGATGGTAGCCACTTCCCGCTGCTTACTCTGCCACGAAATGTCTGCCCTGGCCACGAGGCTGCGTGGGTCGCTGAAATCTTCACCTGCGAGGAGGAGGTGAATGTACTCTGGCAGTTGCTCGAATAAAAGGCACGGCTTATGGCCATCCATGAGAGCCAGCATGTCGTCCATCAGCTCAGATGGCTTGCAGTCGCCCAGGCCGTCCATGTGCAGAAGCTGCGCGATTCCCTCACGACGGGAGAGTCCGAAAGTGCGGATGAGGAGCGCCTTGATCTTAGCGTACCTGTCCTCCGTTGGTGGCTGGTGCAAGAAGTCAATGATCCGGCCTGCAGTGTCCTGGTCAAGTGCGCTGACCACGTAGTAGTACCACGTGGCATCGGCTGTAATGCCTCTGATACTGAACTGGGCCTCAGCCTGCTCGAACCAAACGTGAGGCTGAGCGGCCCAGAAAGTCGGGAGCTTGAGCGAGACTGCATTGTGCGAGTCGTTGGAATTCATGTCGCGGGTTCCAGATGCCATCTGGAAGCGTCAGGGTCACCAAATGTAGCTGAACGCGACGCTTTGCTGAAAGGAAAACTCAGAGACATGGAGGCTGAACCGGAGCACACTTTACTGTAACAAGCAAAACGTGCATGTGCGCAAAAGTACCCGAGAGCCTCTCCGGCAGACGGGACGTAAGATTCCTGCCGGAAGGCCCGCCCCGCGGTTAGTCTATGACGCGCTCCCACGTGTCCACCCGCAGCCACCGATGGTGGTTCGAGTCCCGTGAGTACGGGCCGCTACACTGTATAAATTCATCTGTGCTTTTTACTGTTCTTTTCAAAGTCTGTAATAGAGAAGAAATTGACAGATCTTACTGAAAGGTTAATACTGCGAAATCAAAACTGCATTTGAAATCAAAAAGAGGTAAATGTCAAAACAACTTCAAATTTCAAATCATTTACCAGTAGATGATAATGCTGAAAAAAACAAGATTCCAATAATTGCTTAAGAATCCCTTCTTCAACAAGAATTGAGGTTCCTTAAACATTGGACCATCTAGGGTTCATCCGTTTTAGGTTCATTCACAGACACACAAACCTTGTTTATTGAAATTCTTGAACAAATATCTATCTCTTTAGTGAAAAAAAACATTATTAAAACATACAAAATCAATGTACACACTGATTCAGTGTAATGTTCTATCTGGCCTAAAAAGCAAGAGAGAGATTGCTAACGTGTATGGCATCCATTTTCTTAACCTTCTCTATCAATAAGTCAGGGGTACGCATAATAGATCCTGTTCCGATTGTCAGTCAGTCACACTTCGTTGAGCTCTATAACAGCACTGAGTCAGATTTCATTTGTTTCCATGTCAGTCTCTTCTGGGTTAGTTGTGCGCCTCAACTGGCTCTTCATTGGTTCTTGCTGACCTGTGTGTAACTCAGCATAGCAGACTTATCTGTTCTCACCCTCTTCATCCTGCACAAAAAGAGGAAACGACCATGAAAATATAGATGTTCAAACATTATACTCAGCTAACTGACCTGGACACTGAAACATTGTGATGTATGTCATATATTGTGGGTTCTTCTTGAATTAGCCTGCAGAGCTCACTTAGGACATGAAGCATTAAGTAAACAAAATTCTTTTGTATTCACAGTCAGTCTTCTCCAGGGCTACAACACTTACAAGATATAATCATGTGATACAGTCTCTTAAGGTAGTAGCAATCCACTGAATTTACGCATTACTTCACCCTTTTAAAACAAAGACGTGAATACTTCAGTGTAAAGAGGCAAACATGTTTACAGTAGAGACTTAGGTACACTGACATGTCACAGGTAACGTATTAATATGTTCACACCTAAACACGCTGACTCCCGGTTCTGCATGTACAACCAATCACACTGGCCCCCAGTTCCAATCACACACCTAAGCACCCCGGTCTCTGGCTCCGGGCACACACCTAACCACCCCAGTCTCTGGCTCCGGACACACGCCTAACCACCCCAGTCTCTGGCTCCAGACACACACGTAACCACCCCGGTCTCTGGCTCCAGACACACACCTAACCACCCCGGTCTCTGGCTCCGGACACACGTCTAACCACGTCAGTCTCTGGCTCCAGACACATAATTAACCAAACTGGTCCCTTGCTCTGGCCACACAGCCAAACACACCCTTAGCTCCAGCCACATACCTAACCACTCTGCCCACAAGTTCCCTACACACCCAACCAAATTGGTCCATTCCTCCGGCCACACACCCAACCACACTGACCCCTAGCTCCAGTCATACACTTTATCTCTCCAGTCCATAGCTCCCCCACACACCCAACCAAATTGGTCCATGCCACCGGCCACACTCAACCACACCAGTCCACAGCTCCCCTATACACCTAACTACATCAGTCCTTGGCTCCATCCATACTGCTAACCCCACCAGTTTCTGACTCAGTTACACCACAGACATCTGTGCACATGCCCAACCCTTGAAACTTTGGACAAAGCCACAGAAAACTTCCACTCAGATTTTGCATTCCAAAGGGATACTAATTCTCCCTGAATGATTTCACTGCCTGAGTGAGAAGCAACACAACTTTTGACAAGATGTGATCAACGAGAAGGGAGAAGGGAAGGACAACTCCTTTGGAGTCCTTCTCATGTCAAAATGCTTGGAGGTCAATCTCATCAGAGCAAACCCTTGTTTTATCAGACAGATAAGCACAAGGCATCATGGAAACACTCCTGGTCCAAGCACTAATACTTGTTAGGTTGTATGTCATCCAAGCAAAGTGCTACAAAGGCGACTGCATCAATTGTATTATAACAGACAGCTAGGATTGTCCACTGCCTAACCTGCTCTATTATCCCAATCAATGAGGCCCCAAAACAGCGGCAACAGAAGCATTGCCAAAAGATCCATGTTCAAAGACCCCAAAAATCTGGCCCAGGCAGCTTTTCACAAACATCCTGACGACAACCAGCCCAGAGGAGCTGCAGAGCATTCAGAGCTCCTGGGCTGCCCTGAAGCCACCCTAATTGGTATTTGTGAAGGAACGTTTGGCTTCTCTAACAAGAACCACCAAGACTGGTTTGATGAGTATGATCAGGAGACTGGGGAGCTAATTAACTGCAAGGTGTTCCTGAATCAGAAGACCTCTCTTTCCTCAAAGGAAAAGAAACAGGCGTCCTGAAGGCAGAGGCCCAGCAGAAGACTTTGACATAAAGGACTGATAATGGATGGAAACTGCACAGGAGGCTCTGCAACTCATTGACAGCTGTATGGAGACATATAAGACTGCAGATGCTGGAATCTGGAGCAATAAACTGCTGGAGGAACTCAGCAGGTCAGCCAGCATCTGTGGAGGGAAATGGATAGCCAATGTTTCAGGTTGAGACCCTTCATCTAGACTGAATATTCGACAGCCCATTTCCCTCCACAGATGCTGCCTGACCTGCTGCTTTCCTCCTGCATTTTGTTTGTTGCTCGTTGACAGCTATGATGTGTTAGGGTTCTTCAATGCTGCAAAACCCATCTATGGCCACTCTGCCTTTAAGCCAGGAATGTGGGTGAACATGTCAGGGACAGAGAAGCAGTCAACATTCCCTAGAAGATATACTTCAAAGACTACTGAACAGTGACTCTATGCTTAATGTGAATGCCCTGAGCTTCATCCCACAGCAGCCATTGGGTCTACCTTATCACTAGTCCTGACCAACAAGATGTCAAAAAATCCATATCCTAACCAAAAAGTAATAAAGCCATTGGAGTTGAAGTCCTAAAACTAGGGGATGAAGATCATATAATCCACACCCTCATTGCCCACATCTGCTAAGAGCCACTATTCCAGTGTGTCTCAGAGATGTTGTAATCATGATTATTTTCAGGAAAGGAGATGACCAACTGCAGTAACTACAAAAGAGTCTCCCTGCTGTCCATCACAAGGGTCCTTGCCCGGGTCCTCCTAACCACCTCCTCCCAATGGCTGAAGAGCTGCTCCCAGTTCACAGTATCGATTCCGGATATCAAGAGACAGTGGTCATGATCTTCTTTGCAAAAAGTGCAGGGACCATCACCAGTCACTATACATGGTCTTTTTTGACCTCACCAAAGCTTTTGACTCCATTCTTCAGGACGAGGAACACCGTCCTCACATATGACTGCCCATGGAAATTCATCTCTATCATATGCTTGCTCCATGATAGAATCAAACCATGATATTAACCACTGGCTCTGCAACAGAATCACTCTCGGTAAAGACCAGGTTATTGCCCTAACATTTACTCAATCCCACTTACAACAAACTATCCCTGAGAGTTGAGCTAATCTTCAGAACTAATGAGAAACTATTCAACCTACAGCAATTAGTGTAGCAGTTAGCGTAACATTACTACAGCGCTACCGACCCGGGTTCAATTCCCACCACTGTCCGTAAAGAGTGTGTACGTTCTCTCCATGTCTGCGTGGGTTTCCTCTAGGTGCTCCAGTTTCCTCCCACATTCCAAAAGAAGTACAGGTTAGGAAGTTGTGGGCACGTTATGTTGGCACCAGAAGTGTGGTGACACTTGCGGGCTGCCCCCGGAACACTCTACGCAAAAGATGTATTTCACTGTGTGTTTCGACATACAGGTGACAAATGAAGAAATCTTATCTTATACACTCTGGAACCAGGGTCACCCAAACCACATGCTTTTACCATCATTGACATTTTTACAGAAACACACAAGAAGATGGGCTTTAAACTCAGACAAGACAAATGTCCTCAACCATCCTGCTCCTGCTGCACCACACTATCTCTTACAGTAAATTTCACAGTAAAACTTTGGAAAACATCACTTCCCATATCCCAGGAGCTACTTTTTGGTGAAGATGATGAAATTCACCACCGCCTTCAACACACTAACATTGGTTGATTGAGAAAAAGGTTATTTAAAGAGCAGGACCTCTGACCTGGCGCCAAACTCATGATCTACTGGGCAGTAGTGATCACTACCATTCTATATGCTTTTAAGGCATGGACTACTTACAGCAGGAACCTCAAGGCACTGTATAGCTCTATCAACATTGCCTCTGCAAAATCATCCAAACTCTTTGGACGGACAAGCCAACCAATGTCATTGTCAACCCCAGCCAACATCTCCAACTTTGAAGCCTTTGTAATACCAGTCAACTATATTGGGCAGCCACATAATTGGCATGCCTGACAGCAGACTCCTGAAGCAAACATTCTATTCCAAGCTCTGGCATGAAACGAGAACAGCAGGTGGTTAGAGTAAAAGATTCAAGGTTGTACTCAAAGCTTCCTTGAATAAATGCAATACCCCCATTGACTCTCTGGCCCATGACTGCTCAAAGTGGAAAAGGAGCATTTTGGATGGGTTTGAAAACTTCAAGGCCATGCATCTGGAGTACACAGAAACAGCAGAGGCATGGGCCACCTCACAATCTGCCCACATTGACCATCTCAAAACCCATAGAAGTGGAGTGAAAACAAATTATCCCTGATCCTGAGGGACTGCTTAAGAGGAAGGAAGTCACCACCACTCTCTTGTGTCAATTGCAAATCTCTTCATTTCTTTTAAATACCTGAAAACCGATCAATCTGGCTTGAGCAAAAGCAATGACTTAGCCTCCATAGCCATCTTGGGTAGACAATTCCAATTTTATTCTATCCTCTGGGTAAGGAAATCTCTACTCATCTCTGTCCTGTCCGGCCGAAGCTTTCACTCCCTGGTCCTAGACATTCCTGCCAGAGGAAACATCAAAACTGCATCTACCCTATTAAGCCCTGTAACATTTTGTATAACTCAATGAGGTCACCTATTATTTCCTAAACTCAAGAAAATACACGCTTGTTGGCTTATTCTCTCCTCATTAGGCAAATTCAGAAACCCAGGAATCAATTGAATGAACCTTTGCTGTACTCCCTCTGACTTAAGTATATCCTTCCTTAGGTAGGTGGACCAGATTTGTAATATTTCAGATGTGGTTTCACCAGGCTCTATGTAATAGGAGTAAGACATTTTACTCTTGGATTCAGATCCTCTTCTCCCTGGTTTTACTCCATTCCTAACTCCATGGTACTGTTTCCAGTCTGGATTCCATGTTCAATTTAGATCAGTCTTAGCCACAGCTTGTGTTTTCCCTTCGATTATCTGCTTTTCTTGCAAATCAGTGCCATGCATGTTCTCATCCAAACTTTCTTTTGACATCAGCACCCTCATTTGTACCTTCATCCACGCTTCCACATAAGGAAACGCATCCCTCCAGTCTTGTTCCCATTTAAGATAATTGGTGTGTTTTGACCTTGTTATTTAAAGCTTCAAACTGTTCTGCTTAACTTTCCATTGGAACATTCTTGTAGCAACATGTTACCAATCCTGCATCCCCTCTGCTGATGTCTGAATCACTTTCAAGGGTTGTATCTGAGTCAGAATTTGCCATTTCATCTGCCATAAGCATCTTCTCCTCTCACTGTGTCTTCCTGTCCTTCACCTTGAATATAGCTAAGCTGTCCATAAAATAGACAACCAGGGATCTATCCCTAACACCTGCATCTGCTTCAATACTGATACCACAGCAGTTTCATTCTCAAATTCAATGAATACAATAGCCGACTACAGAGACAGAATTCTAATGTTTGTAGCGTCCTCGAAGACTGAGGTCAGCAACACCATCTTGTGTGGAAGATTCTTGGCGAATAGTGTCCTACAACCTCTTCCTTAGTTGTCTTCTCTGCTACTTTGCTCCATCAGCTTCCCTTTAATTAGTCATGCAACTTGAATCATTTTCTTGAGTAGGTCAGTTTCCATCATTTAAAAGTACCAGCAGCTGGGAAACACAAAGTTTCTGTTTCTGTACCAGATCAAGTTAGAACATAAAACATTACAGCACAGGAACAGGCCCTTCGGCCCACAATGTTGTGCCAAAGTAATTAAATTAGCAATCAAATGCCCAACTAAATTAATCCCTTCCGCCAACAGAATGACCATATCCCTGCATTTCCTGAACATTCATGTGCCTATCTAAGAGCCTTTTGGATGCCTCTATCGTATTTGCCTCCACTACCACCCCTGGCAGCTCATTCCAGGCACCACCCACTCTCTATGTAAAAAACTTGCCCATACGTCTACTTTGAACTTACCCCCTCTCACCTTAAATGCATACCCTCTGGTATTAGGCATTTTAACCCTGGGAAAAAGATACCAGCTGTCTATCTATGCCTCTTATAATCTTATAAACTTCTATCAGATCTCCTCTCAGTCTCCACCATTCCAGAGGAAACAACCCAAGCTTGTTCAACCTCTCCTGATAGCACATGCCCTCTAATCCAGGCAGCATCCTGGTAAACTTCTTCTGCACCCTCTCCAAAGCATCCACATCCTTCCTGTTGTCTGATTAGACAAAAACATTTTGTCTTTTTCTTGATTATGCCAGTGATTGTTCCCGCACTGCCTATTTATTTGCCTTTGTAAAATTTCAGCTTCAGCTGGTGACATTTCTCATAGAGTCACTGAGAGATACAGCATGGAACCAGTCTCCTCATCCCATCAAGTCTATGCCAACTCTCAACCACCCATTTATAGATTAATCCCACCCTAACCCATTTTATTCTCCCCATGTTCCTATCAACTTCCCTCAGATTCCACCACTCATCCACAAACTGGGGGAAATTTTTCAATGGCCACTTAACCATCAAGCTGCACATTTTTTGGGATGTAAAAGGAAGCTGGGGTAATTGGGGAAATCCATGCAATCAAAGGGAGAATGTACCAACTCCACACAGACAGCCCTGAAGGTCAGGAATGAACCCAGGTCTCTGGAGCTGTGAGGCAGAAGCTCTACCAGCTGTACCAATTCCGAATCCACACAGCCAATTTTCCATGGAACCCATACCTCATAACTTTCTGGATGAGCCTACCATGGGGAACTTTGTCAAATGCCTTGCTACAATCCATATATACCACATCCACTGCACTACCTTCATCAATTTGTCTTGTCACTTCCTTGAAAAACTCTATTAAACTCCTGAGGCATGAGCTGCCCTTCACAAAGCCATGTTAACTATCCTAATAAGACTATGCTTCTCCTAATGCTCATAAATCCTGTCCCTAAGAATCCTCTCTAATAGTTTGCCCAACAATGACATCAGACTAACTGGTCTGTAATTCCCGGGATTATCCCTTTTACCTTTCTTGAACAATGAAACAACATTTGCCATCCTCCAATCCTCTAATACAACTCCTGTGGCCAGGGAGGACTCAAAGATCATTGTTAACGCTCCAGCAATCTCTTCCCTCGTTTCCCATAGTAACCTAGGGTATATCCTGTCTGACCCCAGGGACTTATCTATCCTGATGATTTTTAGCAGCTCCAACGCTGATTCTTTCTTAACCTCGACATGCTCCAACACATTTGCCTGTTCTATGCTAACCTCCCCTTCGTCTCTCTTCCTGGTGAACCCTGAAGCAAAGTATTCATTCAGGGTCTTCCCTACCTCCTTCATCTCCAGACATATTTTTCCCTTCTTACCCCTGAGTGGTCCTACCCCACCCTAGTCATCCTCTTGTTCCTCACATACGTGTACAATGCCTTGGGGTTTTCCTTAACCCTATTTGCCAAGGCCTTATCATGTCCCCTTCTAGCTCTCCTGAGTCCCTTCTTAAGCTCCTTCCTGGCTACCTTATAACTCTCAAGAGCCTTGTCTGAGTTTTGCTTCCTAAACTTTAAATATGCTTCCTTCTTCCTCTTAACAAAACTTTCCACCTCTCTTGTTAATCATGGTTCCTTCACCCTACCGTCCTTTCCCTGTCTCAGTGGGACAAACCTATCTAGAACCTCAAGTAACTCGTCCCTAAACAACCTCCACAATTTTGCAGTGCATTTACCAGAGAACATCTGTTCCCAATTTATGGTCCCAAGTTCCCGCCTAATACCGTCATAATTTGCCCTCCCCCATTAAATGCTTTCCCATAATATCTGCTCCTATCCTTTTCTAAAAGTGGTCAAATTTAAATTCTGTATGGGTGCAGGATGCGGCAATTAGGTAAGTTCTTTTCACTAAAAACAAAAACTAACAATTCATCCAGTCTGTCCCAGTTTTCAATGAATTGCTGTTTAAAGTTTGCCACCAATGATGTTGTTCTTTCAGGCGATACACATTATTTTTTAAATGAGATGACTGTTCAGGCAGTTTTCATTGCACTTCATTTGATGCACTTTGTAAGCTTTCTATTTTAACATCTATCAGCTCACTGTGATTATCTAAAATGCTTAGTTTTCCTGTCAGAGGCTCCTTCATTCAGTTTCCCTCTCAGATCTGCCAGTCTCCTTTTTGATTTCATCGGTGATTGTTCTCATTTTTAGACACTCGTTTCAGTTTCACAATTCCCCCTGATTGTGAAGGACTTTTGAAGGCATTCATTCTCATTCTTTATGTATTTCTTGACTTTACACCCTGTTGCTTGATCCTCTTTGAGCGTCTGCAGCTCTTCTGATTCTGTTACAACTGCAAGAGAGTACTGGATTTCTTCTTTTTTCACCCTCACCTTCCACGTCTAAAGCTTCCACATCCTTTCACCTCATTATAGAAAGGATGTGGAAGCTTTAGAGAGGGTGCAGAGGAGATTTACCAGGATGTTGCCTGGATTGGAGAACATGTCTTATGAGGATAGGTTGAGTGAGCTAGGGCTTTTCTCTTTGGAGAGAAGGAGGATGAGAGGTGACTTGATCGAGGTGTACAAGACGATAAGAGGCCTAGATCGAGTGGACAGTTGGAGACTTTTTCCCAGGGTGACAATGGCTAACACGGTGGTGGTGGTGGCATCTGTTAGTCTCGCGAGACCATGGATCTGCGCATGGAGAATCTTCAGTCGGTAGTGGTAGAGCAGCATCTGTTGTGACTGTAGAGGCCTACATGGGAGTGACAGTCTTGGCTGCAGTGACTGCACTTGAAGGCGCTGTCCTCCTGTGTTGCTTTGGTGCTGTTTTTCCAGCGAGTGCACTTTTCTTCAGCAGCGAGCCTCAGCTTCTCTTCTCCTCGTTTCAGACCTCTGTGTAGTCCCAGCCTCCAGCGAGAGCGATCGATTGCAATTTCTTCCCACCTCTCGACATTCATGTTCAGTGACTTCATATCTCTCTTGCAGACATCCTTGAAGTGAAGATGGGGCCGTCCTTGCACTCTCTTGCCGGAGGCCAACTCCCCGTACAGCAGGTCTTTCGGGATCATCCCATCTGGCATGCGATGTACGTGGCCCAGCCAGAAGAGACGGTGTTGTTGAAGGAGGGTGAAGAGGCTGGGTATCTGAGCACGGGTCAGAACCTCATTGTTGGTGACTCTGTCAGTCCATTTGATGTCCAGGATGCGTCTCAGGCTATGAAGGTGGAAGGCATTAAGACACCATTCCTGTCTGGAATAGAGGCTCCAGGTCTCGCTGCCATAAAGCAGCGTGCTGAGGACGCAGGCCCTGTAGACTGAAACCTTGGTGTGTGTCGTCAGCTTTCTGTTCTCCCAGACTCACTTTGCCAACCTGGCGAATGTTGAGGCTGCTCGTATGAACCTTTTGTTGATCTCGGAGTCTAGGGAGAGACTATCCGTGATGGTGGAACCAAGGTATGTGAACTCGTGGACTACCTCCAGCTCGTAGCTGTCGACGGTAATGGCAGGAGGGTGCTCAACACCTTGACCCAAAACGTTCGTCTTCTTCAGGCTGATGGTCAGCCTAAAATCCTGGCAGGCTCTTGAGAAGCTGTCCATGAGGCTTTGCAGTTGCTCTTCAGAGGGTGTTGCCAGTGCCACGTCGTCTGCAAACAACATATCCCTGATGAGTACTTCATGAACCTTGGTTTTCGCCCTTAGCCGGGACAGACTAAACAGCCTCCCGTCCGATCTGGTGTGGAGGTAGACACAATCTGCTGATGTTCCAAAGGCGTGCTTCAGCATGACTGCGAAGAAGATGCCGAACAGGGTGGGGGCAAGCACACAGCCCTGCTTCACACCGCTGCGGATGTTGAAGGCCTCCGAAGAAAAGCCGTCAAACTGAACGACGCCTTTCATATCTGTGTGGAATGACTGAACTATCCTGAGGAGCCTCGAGAGACAACCAATCCTGGTGAGGATTCCGAACAGGCCGTCTCTGCTCACAAGGTCGAAGACCTTCATGAGGTCAATGAAAGCAACGTAGAGCGGTTGTCTTTGCTCTCTGTATTTCTCTTGCAGCTGTCGAAAGGAGAAGATCATGGTTCCCTGATCGTCGGTTCCCTGAGCTGAAACTGTCGGTCACTGGGCGGGTGCGGGCTTCCCAGACACTGATGGTTGGGACAGTCTGCACAGAGTTTGTTGGAGAAATCCTGCTCAGTGGCAACAATGCCGCCAACAACACAGCCTCATCGGCCGCCAACTCGGCCTACAGCAGAAATAAACCACTGCCCGACTGCGGCTCTCACTCATTCCACTGCAGCGGCTGCATTTAGCATCTTTTTTAGCATCTTTTATATCTTTTTAGCATCTTTTTTATATATAAAAAGTGATTCATCAATTGGACTAGGCGCAGCGGCCAGCAGCCATTACTGGCGTGCTCTCGCTCTGGCAGATGGATGTCGGGTAGATGGAACTCGTCAGCCTGGGAAGGCATTCCATCTAAGAGAGGGAAAACTCTGATTTCAAACCTCCACTGCCTTGTGGTCATACCCACTTATGGGAAAGGCAAATCCAGAGCTGAAGTCCCTAAGGCAGTTCGACGTTGCCTTCAACCTCGTTCTGGCAACTCCTGCGACAACACTGGTGCCAAGCTGTATTGGCTTTTTGCCCTTCCCTTGGACAATATCGGTGGCGTGGAGAGGGGAGACCTGCTGCATGGGCAACTGCTGGTCTTCCATACAACCTTGCCCAGGCCTGCGCCCTGAAGAGGACACTCCAGCATTGCCTCACTGCAATGGCACAACACGGAAAGTAGCAGATTACCAGTTATAAGCCTGCACTCGGTTGGTGTAGAGCAAGGTGCCACGGGTTGCTTTCGACAGAGGGAGAGACCATCACGTCTCACTGGACAGCTACTGCTTGCCTTAAGCTGGGCAGCCCCCAGCCAATTAGGTGCTGTCCTGCCACAGTCCGTCTGCTCCACTGGGTACGTAGGGCTTAGGGATACAAGTATCCCAAACTGCAGACTGCAAACACTGCACTAGGCACAACAAGAAGACAAAAAAAGAAGCCAGCACTCAGACTAGGATGCTGGAACATTCGGACCATGACCACTAGTATATCAGATGACCTTTGGGAGATCAGCGACTCACACAAGACAGCAGTGATTAACAATGAACTGCTGAGACTCCAAGTGGACATCGCAACCCTCCAAGAGACACGTCTCGTAGGATCGGGAACCCTACGTGAGAGAGACTATACCTTCTTCTGGCAGGGCAAGGGCTCAGATGAGACCAGAGAGCATGGTGTCTGCTTTGCAGTGAAGAACTCGCTGCTGAAGATAGTGGAGCCTAGCGAGAAAGGGACGGAGCGGATTTTCTCACTATGACTCCACACATCCGACGGGCCTATCAACCTTGTCAGCATCTATGCCCCAACCTTCTACTCTACACAAGACGCGAAGGACGAGTTCTGCGATCAGCTTCAATGACAATACAGGAAATCGCAAGTCAGGAACAGTCGCTGCTACTTGGCGACTTCAACGCCACAACTCCTGGCCAAGCTGCCTGGGGCGGTATGGGTTTGGCAACATGAACGATAACGGGCAACGACTGCTCGAGCTTTGCATGCTCCACGAATTGTGTGTCACTAACACCTACTTCCAGACCAAAGCTCAGCATAAAGTGTCTTGGAGACATCCCCACTCGAAACATTGGCATCAGCTAGACCTGATAATCACAAGACGCCACCATCTGAGAAACGTGCTTATGACATGCTCCTTTCAGAGTGCCGACTGCGATACGGACCACTCTCTGGTTTGCTGCAAGATCAGACTTCAGCCAAATAAGATGCACCATGCCAAGCCTCCAGGCAAGCAGCGCATTGACGCTAGTAAGACCCAACACCCAGACAAAGCGGTGGAGTTCATCAAATCACTGGAGGATGCTCTCCCTGCAGACCCACCAGAAGGGGATGCTCGGCAGAGATGGGAATCTATCAGGGACACTATCCACAGTACTGCACTCAAGGCCTTCGGGAAGAAACGGGGCAAAACATAGGACTGGTTCGAAGCGAGCTCAAGTAAGCTCACCACTGTCATCGAGGCAAAGCGTGTTGCACTACTAGAGCACAAACGCCACCCCACCCAGGCAACAGTGCAAGCGCTAAGGACAGCAAGAAGCAGGGCTCAGAAAACAGCCAGATGCTGTGAAAATGACTACTGGCTACAACTCTGTGAAAGCATCCAGTCATCATTTGACACAGGCAACATCCGTGGAATATACGAGGGAATCAAGAAAGCCATCAGTCCAACCCAGAGCAAGTCAGTACCACTACCACAAGGGGACATAATTTGAAGGTGATTGGAGGAAGGTATGAGGGGGATGTCAGGGGTAAGTTTTTTACACAGAGAGTGGTGGGTGCGTGGAATGCACTGCCGGCAGAGGTTGTGGAGCCAGATACATTAGGGGCATTTAAGAGACTCTTAGGTAGACACATGAATAGGGGTCTATGTGGGAGGGAGGGCGAGATAGATCTTAGAGCAGGATAAAATGTCAGCACTACACTGTGGGCCGAGGGGCCTGTACTGTGCTGTAGTGTTCTACGTTTCTTTCCCATGTGCAAGTACAATGCTGACTACTGCTTCTTCTCCTATGTTTCTATTGGTAATGATCACCAGGACAGTGATACTTAACAAATTATTGGTCGTATGGGCTAACAAGTCCCCTGGTACAGATGGATTTCACCATTTCTGTTATTGCTTTTCCCTTGCACTACCTCAATGCATTGATGTGTGAAATGCTCTGTTTGGATGGCCTGCAAAACAAAGTTTTTCACTGTACTTCAGTACATGTGACAATAATAAACTGATAAAGGGTCTTAAAAAATATGGGTTATGCAAAACTTGACACGTTGGTTTTAATTTTGAAAAATTGCCTCAATTTGAGGAAGTTTCCATGAGATGGGAGAATAGCAAATGTTGCTCATTTATTCAAAAAAGAAGAGAGGCAGAAACCAGAAAACTACAGGCCAGTTAGTTTAACATCTATTATTTGGAATATGTTCAAAGTTGTTATTGGTGAAGTTATAGAATGGGGATTTGAAAGTTTAAGGTAATCAGTTGGAATCAATGTGGCTTTGTAAAAGGGAAATCATGTTTCATCAACATTGGAGATTTTGAAGAAATACTGTTGATCAAAATGAATCAGTGGATGTGCTAGGCCTAGATTTCCAAAATGCATTCACTAAGGTGGCACACCAAAAGTTCTCATGGAAAGTAAAAAAATAATGTTTTAGGAGATAATATATCACCATCCGGACATGCCCTCTTCTCGTTACTACCATCAGAGCAGAGGTACAGGAGCCTAAATACCCAGACTCAACAATTTACAAACAGCTTCTTCCCCTCCGCCATCAGATTTCTGAATGGTCTATGAACACTACCTTGTTATTCCTTTTTTCTCTGCACTATTTATTTATGTTGTAATTTATAATAATTTTAATGCCTTTACGCTGTGCTGCTGCCACAAACCAACAAATTTCACATCATATATCAGTGATAATAAACCTGATTCTGATTCTAACAGGAAAGAAGGAATAGGCATTAATGGCTCTTTTTCTGACTGAAGAGATGTATAAGCGGTGTGTCACAGGCATCAGTACTGGGGCTTCAGCTTTTTTTACAATTTCTATAAATGACCTGGATGAAGCCACCAAAGCTGATGACACAAAGGTAGATAGGAAAGTAAGTTGTGAAGAGAAAATAAAGAAGCTAGAAAGGGATAGAAATAGAAATAGGTAGGGATAGATCTGGCTATAATGTGGAAAAATGTGAAATATCCATGTTGGCCTTAAAAATAAGAGTATGTTATCTAAATTGTAAGAAACTGCAGAGCTCTGAGATGTACAGGGATCTTGATGTCTTAGTGTATGATTGCAAATGGCTAGTATGCAGGCCTAAGTAATTAGGAAAAGCTGACAGAATTTTATTATTTATTGCTAGGGGGACAAAATACTACAGAAGGGAGATTATGTTTCAGTTACGTAGGACACTGGTGAGACCACATCTGATATACTATGTTCAATATTACACACCTATGAAGCTGTTTAGGGAAGGTTTACTGGACTAATAACTGGAGGTGGGTATGCTGGCTTATGAAGAACGTTGGACAGGCTAAGCTTGTATTTGCCGGAGCTTTGTCGACATAGGCACTGTGGGAGAATCTAGAACAAGGGGTCACTGTTTAAAAATAAGACATTTAAGATAGGTGAGTTGAAATCTTTTCTCTTAGAGGACCATCAGCATTTGAAACTTTCCTCTTCCAAGGCTGGTGGAAGCAGTGTTTGACTATTTTCAAGGCAGAGTTGATAGATTCCTGATAAGTAGCAAACTGAAAGGTTATCGGAGTTAGGCCAGAGTTGAGGCTGCAATCACATTAGCCAAGATATGACTGAATGACAGAGCAGGCTTGAGGAGCAAGTGGCACACTCCTGCTCCTGACTGGTATTGTCAGCAGAGCTTCCTCTAGCTTGTACCCTGCACAGCTCTGCCTGCCTTCATTGCCTTGTCAGGTTTCACTGCCTTTATAATCCACACAACCTGCTGCTTTCCCACTGAAACTGTACTTGACCAGATACCAATGAAGAAGACAGAGGTGACAACAATGCTGCATTTTCCAGCTTGCATACCGCCAGTATTTTGTGTAGTTTATCAGGAACATCCACGACCTTGCTTGGCACTATCAGCTTAACAAATACACAAAAGGTACCTGAACTGAATAATGCCATAGCATATCATGCCCATGCTCCCACATTGCTTTTGTTTCCTCGACATTTTCTCCAGCTACTTCAATAATGTTATTGACCTGAAAACCAGCCTTGCTTTGTGTACAAGGGCACCAGATGTCTCACATATTTTGTCAGAGGTACTGAGAAATCCAATAAATCTTCCTCTTATTTGTTTCAGCAAGTCAAATTAAGCTTACTTTTTGCATGTGCAGTTTGGAAGAATGCCTTTCATTTTGTCATGCTTCTAGCAATTTGCAAACTCACTCAATTTTACAGTCTGTCTATACCTCTCACTGCCTTGGTGAAGCAGCCAGCATAATTAAAGACCCCACCCACCCGGGTCATTCTCTCTTCTCCCCTCTCCCATCAGACAGAAGATACAGGAGCCTGAGGGCACATACCACCAGGCTCAATGACAGTTTCTATCCCACAGTGATAAGACTATCAAACAGTTCCCTGAAACGATGAGATAGACTCCTGACCTCACAATCTACCTTGTTTGACCTTGCACCTTATTGTCTACCTGCAATGCACTTCCCTGTAGCTGTGACACTTTGCTCTGTATTCTGTTTTTGTTTTTACCCTGTATTACCTCAATGCACTGTGTAATGACTTGATCTGTACAAACGGTATGCAAGACAAGCTTTTCACTATTCTTCAGTACAAGTGACAATAATAAACCAATACCAATACCAGTCTACATCCTGGGACTTCCATTTTCCCCATTCTCAGGAGTGCTGTATTGTGGGTTCTACTGACACTAGTCTGTTGAGCAAACTATCATTGTTACTCATTTAATCATTAAGACATGAAGCATCAAGTAAACTAAATCTTTATTAATGGTAATCAGTCTTCAACAATATTGCAATATAGTACATATGATATAGTCTTAGGATGGTACTATCTCTGGCAGTTAGCAGATATACACAACAGATCCCTGAAGGAGTTAAGAAAAATAGTCTACTGTAGTCAAACAAATGAAATAATTTAAAGTTCTTTTTAAGGCGTATAAAGCTTTAATCTTCTTGATAGCTTGCATAAAATTTGCCTTTTTATGACAAAAAAATCCAGCTAGATTACATTTAAGAAATTTAGTTTCATGAATATGGAATTTACCCAGCTGCATAAGAAGATTAATGGCAATCTGTTTTATATAGCATTTGTTTGATCTAAAGTAGCAAATTATACCCCCAAGCTCTAATTTTTGAAAGATCTTTAAATTGGCCCTGGCAAGAAAGATTAAACTCATTCCAAAATATTTCACACTTGCAGTGAGAGGAAAAATAAATGCTGAATATTACCATTATTACAAATTGTGCATGATGGAAAGACTGCCATGTTATTCATTACTGGCAAAATATTATAAATGTCTGCAGTAGAAGATTTGCTTCACTTTGAATCTTCAAAATAAATTTTTCTTTAAGTAATCATGATATGCTGCAATCTTTGCCAAGTAACTTTCCCAGACAGTTCTCCCCTTCCAATATGTGCATCAACTTCCAATAAACAGTTCTAGCATTAAAATGAAGGTATTTGGAGCCTAGAGTCATGATACCATTTAAGGCAATCAGTGGTAAAGATTATTGTAGGCTTATTGAGTGGTAAATCCTTTTAACTCGTGATGGAAATGACCTAAAGTGTATTCTTGGAAAAGAAATAAAAATGTGTTTTTAATTAAGGAATTTCAAGTAATATTAACCGTTATTACCAAGTGCAATTGGAAATAAATTATTAAGCAGTTGGTAAAGATTGCAAAGAGTTCTAATGAAAGGATAAACCAGAAAAAACACAATTCATACTATAAAGAGCTCATGGATGAGATTGGTATCTAAGAATAATTCAGTGCACAGTTTTGTATTTCTCTGGTAAATATAAATTCTCATTAAAATTAGGAACATCAGTTAGAAAAGAATCTTGAACTCTTCCCACTCTGCTGAACTCTTCTCACTGCCACTGTGCTGCTCTGTTGCTTCTTCAACAAACTTAACTTAGCCCACCCCATTATAAAAGTCAGAATGGGACATTTACAGACATATTTTCCCTAATTCATCATCACTACATTCTCCAAAAAAGAAAGTTGATTCAAAGCTTACAACTGTCTACAAAATGGCTTCCTTAGTCCAACTTCAACAGCAATGAACTTCCTTTTCACTCCTTCCCTCTAGACTACAACCCCCTTGATAGGCACTATTAATCATAAATTAATCACAAACATTTCATTACAGTGCACCAAGGAAAATTTGACTAATTTGTGCAGTTTCATTGCACTCTGGAGGTTAACCTGTTTTACAGTTCTTTAAGTTATGAACTAGACTTTGTTAATCAAGCCCCAACAACGTCAGGACAGGAATTCCGTCCACTGATGACCTCAGCCAAATTTCCTTTGTTAAAGGCCTTTAGCTACCTATGAACTGGCTCTTAATGGGATTAATACTAACATTCCAAATGATATTCCTGGCTCCCAAGCAAATCATGTTTCTGGAAAATAAAATAACCCTAACAGATCTCACGTGCATTAGTAATGTTTCATTGTTGCCCCCACAATCTCCATCCACTGCTTTTTGGCACTTCTTCCATGTTATGCTTGAGTTATTCTCGAATACATTCCCCAACAATGATCACACTCTATTATTCATTGCACTATTATAATTCTGCAACCATACCAGATAGAACATAGAACAGTACAGTGCAGGAACAAGCTTCAGGAACAGGAACAGGAATGTTGACAACAATGTCAAGTTAAATTAAATCTCTTCTGTCTGCACTTGATCCATATCCCTCCATTCCCTGCATATTCATATGTCTATCTAAAAGCATCCTTAATGCCACTATCATATCTGCTTCCACCACTCCCCCTGGAAGCGCATTCCAATCACCTGCCCCTGACTCTGTAAAAGACTTGCCCCACACATCCCCTTTACTCTTTCCCCTCTCAGTTTATATGTATGCCTTCTAGTATTAGACATTTCAACCCTGGGAAAAAGATTCTGACTGTCTACTCTATCTGTCCCTCTCATAATGTTATAAACTTCTGTCAGGTCTCCTCACACCCTCCGACCTTCCAGAGGAAACAACCCAAGCTTGTCCAAACTTTCCTAATATCTCCTACCCTCTAATCCAGGCAGCATCCTGGTGAGTTTCTTCTGTACCTTTTCCAAAGCCTCCACATCCTTCCTGTAATGGGGTGAACTGGGTGAAAGTGATGCTGACATCATTTTCATAATGCTCTCAAACTTCATGACTGCCTTTTCCTAACTTCTGGTTCCTTTTACTCTTAGACTTCCAGAAAAACCCACAGCCCTTCAGAATCAGGATCAGGTTTATTATCACTGACATATGTCATGAAATTTGTTGTTTTGCAACAGCAGTACAGTGCAAGACATGAAGACATAAACATTACTGTAAGTTACAAAAATAAATAAATAGTGCAAAAGAGGAATAATGAGGTAGTGTTCATGGGTTCATGGACTGTTCAGAAATCTGATGGCAGAGGTTAAAATTAGAAAGTGCAGGAAATACTCAGAAGGTCAGCCAGCATCCATGAAGAGAGAAGCAGAACATTTCAGATCAATGATTTTTCATCACTCCAAGCCTTGTCCTTTTGTTGCAAGGATATTCTTCCCAAATAAAAACAGCAAATGCCAAAAAAAATCAACAAGTCAGGCCCCAACTCTAGAAAAAGAAACAGAGTTAACATATCAGATCAAATCCCTTTGTTAGAACTTGATCTTGACAGGAATTGTTCCCATCACATCACTCCTTAGAACTTTTGCCTACATTACACCTGCCACTTGTTTTCCAAGCTTCAGCAAGTTGAGCTTCTCCCTGATCATCTTCCCATCCACCATGGACTTTAAACAAAAGGAATGAAGTAAATTACATAGGGTTATAGTCATTAATTCAGTTTCCACAGGAATCTGCAAATAATTATAGAATTAATAGACACATGTATCACAAGTACTTCTAGAAACAGGAAGATTCATTTTCGAAGTTTCATCTACAGTCGGGGTCCTACATAGAACATAGAACAGTACAGCACAGAACAGGCCCTTCGGCCCACAATGTTGTGCCGACATAACTAATCTCTCCTACCTACAGAATGCCCATATCCCTCCATTTTCCTCTCATTCATGTGCCCATCCAAGCCCCTCTTAAAAGGTCCCAGTGAATTTGCCACCACCACCCTATCAGGCAACACATTCCAGGCATCCGCCACTCTCTGAGTAAAAAACTTACCCCTCATGTCTCTTCTGAACCTACCCCCTCTCACCTTAAATGCATGCCCTCTGGTAACATATTGTGTGTTGCGTGAGACTGAGCTGGCCAATATCATAACATTGAAAGGATCACGTATCACTGAATATCCTCCTTCTCCAGCAGAGTGGTTTTATTCCATCGTTCTACATTTTTAACCACGAAGCTAATAACAAGGGACATGTATGCAACCTTCAATAAAGAGATCTTCGTTGAATGATTAATGGTTCTGACTGCATCACTAAAGGTTTGCTAAGTGCTTTAGCAGTAGTTTACTGCAGAAGGTGTTCAATTGGCTTTTCCTAATTGTTTTAACGTTTTTCAATTATAAAGAGCAAATTAAGGATATTTAAGTGAAATGCCAAGCTTTAAAATATGTTCCAAAATGCTGCCGATTTCTTACTGCTGTAGCCAGAGTGTCACCAGTGTGTGTAACTAATAGTGGTATTGCAGGGACTTACCAGTAAGTTTGTGAAATATTCATGGATTGAATTCTGGAGGAGAAAAACATCTGGCTGAATTATGCATATTTTTGAAAATGCTCTTATCAGGTTGCACAGACCTCAATTCTCAATCAGAAAGACAGATTTCAAACAGCTTCTGGCACTTGAGATAGTCAAGTCAGTCTCCAGGGGCTCCCTATGGACAGGTGTTTCCTGAACACTCAACAGGTGCATTCTTATCTTTGCACAACAGTTACATATATGCAACATCACTTCTGCCCCTTGCAACTTAATTTGACAATTACATCCCTATATCCCAATTGGCCTGTGGCACTCTTCTCATGGGGAGTTGATGGGTGATAGCAGTCAGTGTGCATTTGGCCTCATCTCTTGTGTGTGGCCTTTTCCAGCTGGCAGAATCCGAATATATAAATACTGGAATTTGAATGTCACCCAATGACCCCTGGCTACATAGCACCTTGTACAAGTCCGTGGATAAGCAGTGCACAGGTTGTTAGCAAGATTTATATGTGACATAAGAAGCATACTTCGGTGCTAGTGACAAAGTGAGTCTTGCAGCAAAGCAGACGTGGATGTGTATGCGCTAACCATTGAGACGTTCCCCACAGGCTTTGTGAGCTACCTCAGTGAAGCAGCACCAAGGTGATTGCGAACTCTTGCTGGCATTTCACCCTGAGGCTGTGACTAAAAATAAGCAGGGTGTAAAGATGCTCACCTTGGCAATC
Source organism: Pristis pectinata (assembly GCF_009764475.1). NCBI lineage: Eukaryota > Metazoa > Chordata > Chondrichthyes > Rhinopristiformes > Pristidae > Pristis > Pristis pectinata. The sequence continues at coordinate 19,566,057 of NC_067405.1, forward strand.
TCCCCAGTTCAGATATTTGCTTCTCCCTCCATAATGGAGGCATGAGACTCGGTCACCTCTACTCAGGCTGTTTTAAAAGTAATTCAATTTTAAAAGTTCCCATTCACTCCATATTGAATAACTTGCACTCTCATTCCTGGATTAAGGTTGCCAGAGCAACACGTTTGCCCCGACTGTAACCTCTTTGAAGTCATCATAAAATTCTATCAGTCAGAGATCACCCTCTAATTTGTCATATATTTGTGCCTTTTCAAACAACCTTACCATAGTCTCTGTTCTTGCTTAAAATCATTGCATTTCTAACTTTTCCATTCCCTGTTAAAGATCACTGGCCTGGAGCATTACCTGATCCCATCTCCACAGATGCTGGTTAATCTGTTGGGTATTTCCAGCAAATTCTCTCTTTATTTTAGATTTCCTACATCCATTGTTGTTTTTGTTTCATCAATCTTATTAGGTTCTTTGAAGCCATTATAGAGCCTCTTTCTATGGGACTTCCCCAGCTGCACTCTCAGATGGAAATAAAAAATCATCCACTCCTGCACAAAGCCAACATCTAATCCAAATTACATAATTCCACATTCCAAAATAATTAACTATTATTTTAGTTCAGTGATCATAACAGGAGGTCCAAAAGAAAAAAACTCAAGCATGAGTTTGGATTTACTGCAATCAGTTATTATGTTAACACTGGACCTCTTTCTTTATGCTAATAATATAATTATCGATGAGTTAAAGCTCAGAATATTAGAATACAAAACCCTACAGTCATTTTTTAATTCCTTCTGTTCAAAATTCAATCTGAAACACGATATTTTAGAGCTACATTTTGGATATGTGTGCCTTTTTATAAAGATTCAGCCAATCCCAAGGGTTTTGTGAATGGGAAAGTTGTGCAAATTGTTAAGTAGCTAAGATATATAACAATACAAAGCTGAGACGGCATACGTTTCAGGAAATATTGAATACACTGGAGCTCTGTTTTCTAGAGAAAAGGAATGTTGGGTACTGACCTTTAACAGCTAAAGGGCTAGACAAAGAGTAATGAAATTCACTTCAATGGAACCGAATTTCAGAAGTAGAGTTCAGTGTGCATATATTAGTACACCTATGTTAAGGAAAACAGCAAGGGATGGATTTCTATCCCACAGAGATTTTCAAGACTTCCTTTGCATTTGTACTTTAGTAAACATCAACCTAGTTTCCTATTGTGTAGATTGCAAAATGAGCAGTACTTAGTTCATCTTACTGAGGTTTTAGATTGATTAACTTTTAGATCCCCACATTTATGTTCTATGCATTTTGTTATTAAACACAATCTTTCATCAGCTATCAAGGCCATATCTCCTTGAGGAGTTGCTTTTAATATTTCATGAAGATGAATCCCCCAATATCTTGATCACTCCACATTGCCCAGCTTTATAATTATTACTTTTACATGTCTTACCAAAGAATACTACTTCACACATATTAAAAGATTTGAAGGAGTTTCCCTAATATGTACATTGGTGTAAAATATTATTTAATTATGATTCTGCAAAGTGCCTTGAGATGTTTTTTACTGCATTAGCTTTGCTACTCTACTGTTGTTGATATTAAATTCAATTTACTGACATTTGCCATCCCACCATCTAGGTGTTATTATGTTGCAGCTCCCCTAGGTATTGCGAATGATGTACTCTGCCTTCAGTCTATTTGAACACTAGTCTTGTATCCAAATCATAATCAGTGCACTTCTACTGTTGTTTTGCACCTGCCTACATTGAGTGCAGAGAGGATTGTTTGGTATATGAAACTTCCATTGCCAAATAGCTTGCTGACTTCATTCTTAAAGTAATTTTAATGTAATACAACATAAAACAAGAAAGAACCTAAAGGCACCAGTGTAATGTTTTCATAAGTTCAGAATGTAAAAAACATTTTGCATCCAATTAAATGTAGTTGCTGCTGTAATATCAGGAAACATAGCAGGTCATTTGCAGCTCTCAGAAACAAAATGACTAAATAATGTTTTTTGTGATGCTGGTTATATATTGGCCAGGATTCTAGCAGTGCTCTTCATAAAGTGTCATGGGGCACCTTAAGTTATCTTAAGATGGGAAGGCAGTGCCTCAGTTCAAAGTGCTATGCAACTGTAGTTGAAAAAAACCACAAACCTTGAAAAAAGCTTGAGTATCTAAAATGCACAGACCTGATTTAGATATTCTTTCTTTTTGCATATGACAAACTATTTTGTGCACATTGATTATGATAAACTTAACAGCATTGTTTCATGACAACGGCACGGTAGCGTAGCAGTTAGCGCAACGCTATTACAGCACCAGCGATCAGGCTTCGATTCACTTCGCTGTCTGTAAGGAGTTTGTACATTCTCCCGTGTCCGCGTGGGTTTCCTCCGGGTGCTCTGGTTTCCTCCCACATTGCAAAGACGTACAGGTAGGTTAATTTGGGTTTAAAATGGACGGCGCAGACTCGTTGGGCCGGAAGGGCCTGTTACCACACTGTAAAATAAAATAAAATTTAAAAAAAAATAAAAATCATCATCAGTTACTCGCCTGGAGATTAGAGAATTGCACAAATGAGACACAAAGGTTGCAGGCCAATTTGCTGTGATAGCATTACAATCCAATCTCCCATGAAGGGCCCCATCATCGAGAGTGACAAAGAGAAATGATCTGAGTCTGAGAAAGGAATAGCTTGTGGTTCAATGAAACTGAAATCACATATTGTTTGCCCATGAAGATTTATACCAAACCCATGGGACTGATACCAAATGTTGGACATCTTGTTATTATAATTCCTTTAGTCAAGAGTCTTATAATATTTTTATCCTATTCTGGACAATTAGACAAGATTGAAAACACAGACAACATTACAATGGAAAATATCTATTTCCTGTCTTCTCTACACTTCTTGGAATTATTCTGTAAGATAATTTGAATGCCAACAACTTATACCATAGGAAATGAAGCACTTGGATATTAAAAAAAACACAGCTATTGCTTTGTGATGAATAATGTATTCAGAACTGTCAGGGCAGGTGCCTCCCTTTTCTTTTGAAATAATATAATTAAGTTCCCCACGAGGCTTTCACTGACATACAAACACATCAAAGGGTCATGGAAGATAGGCAGAACAAATCTAACCATTTATAAGTCAAATAACAAACTGCTTCCTATTAATTTTTTTCTGATTTATAGGGATATTTGTCACAGCAGGCTTTGAGTATATCTGAGTTAAGAAGAAAAAAATACTTTTGCACTGCTTGCAGCTGATTTAACTGCAAACTGATGGACTAATTGCACATAACCTCACCATAATCTGATAAGCATAATCAATGCAATTGTGGCAGCCTTTGATATTCACCGCAGAGTACTTACCAAAGACACGGAGCTGACATTGCTTCAAATCTCAGTAGGCACTTGCACTTGCGACAGGCAGCAACAATGACTCTGATGCTTACTCCAGGTTTAACAATAACCATCAAAAGAATTCACATGCAATTAGAAAAAGGAAATCTCCTGGAGAGATAAAAGTCAAAAAACAAAATTACAGGGCAATTAGAGATCATTTTGGGCTCTGGGGTTCATACATTAGCAAGTTCCACTCTTAAGTTTTCTTTTCTCTGTGTACTAGATATAGACTACTATATTCTATTTCAGTTGTAATGGATGAACTCGTGAATGAAACATGAGCTTCACATTCCCTTTAGAGAAATGTTTAATCCTCCACACTTCTGGGCATACTGTATGCAACAGAAGGCACTTACCGGGCAGCCTGTTAATCAACATGTTTATTTAAAAGGTGCATTCTGGACTTAAGTGCACTGTGCCATATAACGATAGATTGGATGGGTTACATATGTAACTATTCATGTTTGTGATCTTGGCCTTGTTGTCAGGGGGATTTACTAATCAGAAATAATTATTGATGATCTTGCCCTAGGGTATGTTCATAAACCCTGTGGTGACCACCAACCAACAAAGAAGTCTGGCCAGAAAAGAATGTTGAACTAAAAGGTGCCACCATGTAATTCTAAGGCAAGGTGCTGTATTTGTCATGGACAGTCAGGTGCTAAGTTAAAATAGTATGAAATGGATGGCAGATGCCAGCACTGATATCTTTTGCTGATCCACTGACCAATATTATTCATACATACAGCAATAAGATCCACATTTATATAATACATTTGACATTGTATTACATGGCGTTCCACAATAAAAGTCTGGTAGTTAAACCCCAAAATATTAAGGATTGGGACAACACATTGACAACACTTCTTCTTAGAGCCATAGAGAGATACAGCACAGAATCAGCCCCTTTAGCCCACTGAGTCCTCACCAACCATTAATCACCCATTTTTACACTAACCTTACCCAAGCCTATTTTTTTTCACAGCCATTAGAAAGGAGGGAAAGGCTTTTATTTATCAACCCTGTTACTAGACTGACAATAACGTTGAACTTTGGCAAGTATCAAAAACTGGTGGCATCAGATAGGTGATCTGTAGTACATCTCCCTAAGGGAAAGAAGAACTGGGAAGGCTGTGTCAAGTGAGGTGATAAAATTACAAAAGCAACCATGTATAGTAACCTGCCAATGGAACATCTAAGCTAGCAGGCAGTCCAGGAGCCATTGTTAAGCAAAGACTCTTTTGTCAGCTTACAATGAGAAATTCATCATGATTCTGTAACTAGAAGCATATATTGTGGAGTAGGAAGAAAATTGAGGATGGGAAAGTATTGAATGAAGTGAAAGTTGGAGAGGATTGGGATACAGAAGTTGACAGGACAGTTCATAGGACTTGGAATCAGAGATATGGGATGAATAGGAAGAAGAAGGACAAGTGATAGAATGCAGCCCAACTCTCCACATTTCCCCCACCTTAACTCTACTCTGCATGACATACTGACATCATCTGTCCCTTTAGACTAATCATTTTTTGCCTGTAACCTATCTTGTCCCTGGTAGGATTATCACACCTATGACTTTCTACCAGCATTCTGCTCTATGGCCAATTTTTGTTAAATATTTGATTCCACTTTACAGGGATTCAGTAGCACGGTTTTAAGTTTCAATGTCCTCAGAAAGTAAGCTAGTTAATGTGGAGAGAGAAACAGAGTTAACAGTACAGATTGATGACCTTTCATTAGAAGTAGAATTAGGTAGAAATTGAACATGTTTTGAGAAGGGGGAGAGGTTGAGAGGAAATAGAGAATGCCTGCGATAAGGTGGAGGTCAAGAGGGAGTGAATGGCACTAAAGGTGTTGGTGACTGCTGAACAAAGATGGTGAAGCTTGTAAATGGAAATGAATCTGTCTGGAAGAGGTTTAAATAGAAGGAGGACAAAGGTTAGAGGGAAAAATGAAACATGCAGGATGTGTGAGATACAAAATACTGCTGTTTTGGAAATCTGAGAATATCAGAAATGTCCAGAAGATCAGGCAGCATCTGTAGATAGAAAGAACCTGAAGTAACCTTAACGTTCAAGACAGTTCAACAGATTGATGAACTGTCTTCAGAACTGGCCATTTCTGACACAAACTGAAAGACTTAAATTTTTATTTACAGCGTGGTAACAGGCCCTTCTGGCCCAACGAGTCTGCGCCGCCCATTTTAAACCCAAATTAACCTACCCGTACATCTTTGCAATGTGGGAGGAAACCGGAGCATCTGGAGGAAACCCATGTAGACACGGGAGAACGTACAAACTCCTTACAGGCAGTGACGGGAATCGAACCCCGATCACTGGTGCTGTAATAGCATCATGCTAACCGCCACGCTACCGTGCCACCCCTCTGGAACTGGTGAATTCAATGTGGAATCCTGACAACAATGACAAAGTAGTTGGAGAATGAAAATCACTGAAATAGCGTAAGAGACCAAAATCAATAACCACAGAGTGAAATGGGGTATTAAGTATTTTTAGCTTTTCCAAGTTTTGATTCTCTCTGTTTGTTTCTCTATATATGCAATCTGACTTGCTGATTCCTTCCAGCATTATCTGCTAATCTGCTTTTTATCCCCCCAGGATCTCTGCATTTTTAGAACACGGAACATAGAACAGTATAGCAGAGAAACAGGCCCTTCAACCCACAATGTCTGTGCTGACCATGATACCAAATTAAACTAATCCCATCTGCCTGCACGTGTTCAATATCTCTTCATCCCCTTCCATGTTCATGACCCTGCCTAGTTGTCTCTTAAGCACCACTATCATGTCTTCTTCCACCAATGCCCCTGGCAGGTCATTCCAGGCACCTCCCACTCTGTGTAAAAGACTTGCCCTGCACGTCCCTTTTAAATTTTCCCCTCTCATCTCAGCTTTTGATTTTTGACTTCAACCAACTTCTTGCGCATTTGGCTATTCAAGATACACAAAGCATCAGGAGTCCCCACACAGTGCAAGCATCGTAAGCAAAGGGTCCCAGTTCACTTTTCTACCTTCATGGCATGTATCTAACATTTGCAGTCTTTTTACACTAACTATCTATAATATGCTACGAACACCATGCATGGCATTTCCATGCTCTCACACAGCAATTTACAACCAACAGTATGTTAAACCATTCAGTGAAGTGGAACATGTAAAATGCAAATTAGATCCTTGACAACTGAAAATCACTCATTTGACCTTTGTTAATATATGTCAGCTGGTTTCTACAGACAGTGAATGCATGGAAATGAGTTCGTTTTTAGCAAGAATGAGCTTCAATACGGTAGCAAAACGGAATTACCACAGAGAATTTAGAGCACAAAAACAAGCCATTCAGCCTGACTGATCTGTGCAGAAGTATATTGCTTTATTCATTCTACAGGATATTGGCTTTGCGGGCAAGGCCAATATTTATTGCCAATCCTTAATTGCTCCCAGAAGGTCATGGTGAGTGAAGGTCTTGCACTGCAACAGTCCTTCTGGTACAAGTGCTTCCACAGTGCTCTTGAGAGAGAACTTCCAGGATGTTGACTGAGTGAAGCAATATTGATATATTTCTAATTCAGAATGGGGTGGGACTTGGAGGGGAACTTGCAGATGGTGATCTTTTCATCTGCATGTTTCCCTTGTCCTTCTTGATGGTAGAGGTTGCAGATTAAGGAAATGTTCCTTTTTCTGTCATTTTCCCCTTAAATGCATCATTGATATGCACTACAACTGCTCCATGTAGCAGCAAGCTCTGCATCTAAACATCCTCTGGTTAACAAGTCTCCCTTAATTCTTTAGTAGACTTATTATTGGCTCTCTTATCTTTGCAGTCAATATTTTCAACTCCCTCATTGTCTGGATATCCCCATCAAACTTTTTCATAATTTTTTAAGACCTTTATTGATTCAGTCCTCAGCTAGAGAACAGCTATTTGTTATCAAAGCAGTATCAAAGAAAAAATGACCCATAAGCACACAAGCAGATCTTGAAAATCCTGGTCAAAGGTATGAAGAAGCATCTTAAAGGAAGGGGGGAGAAAGGGAGGTAGACAGGTCAAAGGAGAGAATTCTAGAACTCCACTGAAGGGTCCACTGATGACAAACCAACTAAAACAGATTTGAGCATGATCAAGTGACCAGAATTAAAGGGGCTGAGATAAGGAAGAGAATTACAGAGATAGGGAAGGGCCAGAACTTGGAGGTATTTGAAAAATAAGGCTGAGGACTTCAAAAATGGCTAATATTCAAGTAAGCCAGTCTGGAGTGATATATGTACCAAGAGCTAGTTAGTACACAGATAGCTGAGTTTGAATGGGCTCTAGTTTACAAGCAGTAGAATGAGAGACAGCAGCAAGGATGGCCTAGAATATTAAGGTCTCAGGTAAACATGGTCAGAGGTGAGTATTCCAGCAGTAGTGGAGCTGAGACGAAGATTAAGTTGGCTGATATCACAAAGGGGTAAATAAGACATCTTAGTAATGACACAAATACTGATCCAGAGGTCCTGGGGTTGAAAGTGACACCAATTTTGCAAAGCCTCTGGTTCTCCTTCAGGCAGCTGCCAGTGATGGGGATGGAGACGATGGCAGGGTGTTTAGCAGAGATATTCTCATTCTGCAATGACTGTTGGATAAGCACAGTGGAAATTTAAAGAGTTGTGGTGGATAGATAGAACTGTGTGCTCTCAGAATACCTGTCCAATCCAGGATGATATATATATGTAAGTTGTAAGCAGCCACCGGAAGTTGAAACACTTTAGATCATAAGGCAAAATCAATTAGGATGATAGAACTGCTCATGTTTTCCATAAAAGAGCATGGGTATCTCATGTGGTGGGATGTTTCTAACACCAATGTTATTAAATAAATCAGTATGAAGGATTGTTCCCTTGGGACAAGCATTAATATGAAATGAATGCATGCATTTCTTTAAAAAATATTAAACAACTGGGATTAAGCTCCCATTTTAACTCAAGATAATGCAAAAAAGTAATTAAATATTTAGAGCAATACAGCTGTCAATAAATTGAACTATCCTGAATAAATATGAGACAACCTGAACACTTGGTCTCCCAACATCTTGTCACTGTAACTCAATAGGTTATACATCTTTCTGCTCCAGCAGGCCCTGTAATTATTTTATCTGCATGAGTGTCGGTTTGTAAATGAAACAGTAGCTGCAGTAATATTTATGTATGAAGTCAGACAAAGCATTTAAATGGTTGTTATGCAGAGAGAAAACGTGAATTCACTGAACATGCCTGGGCTGTTCTATCCACCAATTTAGACCTTCTGTGACTGGACCATGAGAAAGTGGATTAGATTGGAACAGAGTTTTCGCTCCAGAGCCAGTCATTTCAAATGAAAATGTCACAAGTATGGATTTTCAGTGAGAAAGCATCTTCTGAACATTTTATATTAATCTGTAATATATTAAAAATCTGATTTTCACTATCTGCTTTACAAATCTTCTTATCGTGACATGATTCTGTCGTAGTATTCCATTATGTTTGGGAGTCACACATTGGTGAAATTGCTGGACATTATGTTTAACTGCAAGGTACACTGCTGATTACATTCACCTTTTAGTCCTCCTGCTGCTAGTTGATGCTGGTCTGCCTGCCACGTCTGCCTCTGGAGATGGTAAACAACCCAGGTTTACTTAAAAAGGAAAACTGTAAATATTGGAAACCTTCAGCAAGTTATCAACCTTAAACCCAAAATCTGTTTCTCATCTGATCTGCTGAGTATTTGTGGTATTTTGTGTTTTACATCAGATTATCAACATCCATAGTATTTTGCATTCTTTAAATCTTATAAAAACCTGTATGTCTGTGGGGTAATTTGTAGATTTAAATGTTTTCTAATCTGTTTTTTTTCTATTTTAAGTTTATTTTATTTGTTTATGTTTGCTGCAGATATTCCTGGCAGTGATGAGGCATCCATGCTCATCTCTCCCCTTCCAAGCAGGTCCACGTTTTCCTGAAGCAGACCTTTGAGCAGGAACTTCTTGAACAAAGGCACAAAGTCATGTGATGGGGCCTGGATGTGCTGTGCCACAGCTGGTTAAGCCTTAGCCCCTGACTTCACTGGCTGTCAAGTCCGTCAAACAATTAAATGTTTGTGAACACCTCCAACATTTAAACATCTGGAAACATTCTCAGAGTAAAAGATTAATCACTTTTAATAATGTTTAAAATATGGTTAAATAAAAAATAAGCACTGAAAGCACAAGAAAATGCCTTAAATTGGTGTTGGTTTCATATTGGTTTATTATTGTCACTTGAACCAAGGTACAGTGAAAAACTTGTCTTGCATACCGATCGTACAGATCAATTCATTACATAGTGCAGTTACATTGGGTTAGTACAGAGTGCATTGAGGTAGTAAATTTTTTAAATTTTATTTACAGCATGGTAACAGGCCCTTCCGGCCCAACCAGTCCACGCTGCCCATTTTAAACCCCAAATTAACTTACCCGTACATTTTTAGAATGTGAGAGGAAACCGGAGCACCTGGCGGAAACCCACGCAGACACGGGAGAACGTACAAACTCCTCACAGACAGTGACGGGAATTGAACCCCGATTGCTGGCGCTGTAATAGTGTCGCGCTAACCGCTACGCTACTGTGTCGCCCAAAGTACAGAGTGCATTGATGTAGTACAGGTAATAGTTAGTGACATAGAGTTTAAATTTAAAAGTGTAGAATGATTATAGTAAAGTAGATCTGTAGAGAGCAGCTTGCAATGAGTCGCCACACTCTGGCGCCATCTTGCATAATTAAATACAATTAATTAAATTAATACATAAAATGTAAACTACCAGAAGCTTACCCCTCTTCCTCACAACCATTCCTCTCCACACGAATAGCCTAATCTGATGTAGGTTAATGAGACATATTTCCCAGTGTTTCACTATTTAAGCATTCATTAAGAACCCCCACTGAGGTCCTCAGGAAGTCCAACAACAGAACATAGTTGGAAAATTGTTGATGAGCAACTGACATGAGAATTAAGATCTCCACATTTGCACATGCTTGTGCAGGAACCTTGAGCATCCTAGCAGTTATGGAAGAAAATTCTGGGATTCCATGAAGAACTTTCTGCTTGGAGGTCGGTGACCAGTGGTGTTCTGCAGGGATCTGTTCTGGGACCCCTGTTCTTTGTAATTTTTATAAATGACTTGGATGAGGATGTGGAAGGGTTTGCTGATGATACAAAGGTTGGCAGTGTTGTGGATAGTGTAGAAGGTTGCTGTAGATTACAACAGGATATTGATAGGATGCAGACCTGAGCTGAGAAGTGGCAGATGGAGTTCAACCTGGAAAAGTATGAAATGATACTCTTTGGAAGATCGAATTTGGAGACAGAATGCAAGGGTATTGAGCTCAAGAGCCACGTGTAATGTTGCAGCTCCATAGAGCTCTAGTTAGACCGCATGGAGTATTGTGTTTAGTTCTTGTCACCTCATTATAAGAAGGATGTGGAAGCTTTAGAGATGGTGCAGAGGAGATTTACCAGGATACTGCCTGGATTGGAGAGCATGTCTTATGAGGAGAGGTTGAGTGAGCTGGGGCTTTTCTCTTTGGAGAGAAGGAGGATGAGAGGTGACTTGATAGAGGTGTACAAGATGATAAGAGGCATAGATCGAGTGGACAGTCAGAGACTTTTTTCTCAGGGCGACAATGGCTAACATGAGGGGGCATAATTTTAAGGTGATTGGAGGAAGATATAAGGGGGATGTCAGGGGTAAGTTTTTTTTACACAGAGAGTGGTGTGTGCATGGAACGCACTGCCGGCAGAGGTTGTTGAGGCAGATATATTCGGGACATTTAAGAGACACTTAGAAACATGAATGATAGAGGAATGGAGGTCTATGTGGGAGGGAAGGGTTAGACAGATCCTAGAGCAGGATAAACTGTCGACACAACATTGTAGGCTGAAGGGCCTGTACTGTGCTGTAATGTTCTATGTTCTATGTAATTATTGGCATTTCTCGGTTAATATATGAGCTACTTCATTTATATCATATTTTATTCTGTTTTGACACAATCCTTGCACTTTCAGGACCCTAATGCAGCAAAATCAACAATCTGTTTTACTTTGTAAGTTTTAAATTTATACTCCTTCAAGTTATAAGTCCTATGTGTACAAAGTTTGCTAATTAGTTTGCTGATTAACTGCACTATAGTCAGTACTGTCCATGATAAACTAACACTTCAAAAGCCCCAGTTGGAGAGTTGATCAGCCCCAATCCACTGGTCCAATCAAATGTTGGGTGTCACATGATCGATCCTTAAAATGGATGCAATCATATTGTGCTATGAAAATAACTGATTTTCATTTGCATTGTACTGAAAACAAATAGTGTTTAGTGATTGAATTGATAGACCCCAGAATTAACTGCTGTGTTTTGTGCGATATGGGAGAGAGACAGGAACCAGTGTGAAGTAAAGAGAAGTGGACAAGGGGATACATTTACAAACTCAGCAGTGAAACTCAACAACCATGTAAGTATTTACTAGTAAGATATAGAAAAGGAAAATGTCAGTATATCCCCATCTTTAGATCATTCTTTAGCTTCACAACCCTCTCAAAACCTTTGCTGTCCTCAGATGCTCACCTCTTCTACTCCCTTATTCTCCTCACACTCCTATCAACAAACATACTTTCAGTCCTGAGGTCTGCATTTACCTCTCTAATCCTTAGATTCACGGCCTCTCTCCCTTCCTTTATGATACCCTTTTAGTAATTGGTGATATAATTATGGGGTATCATATTATCCAATTATATTTCTTTGAATTGCCTTTGCATATTTTACTACTGTTTGGTGCTATATAAATTTAATTTGTTCCTGTAATACAGTGATGAGCTCGTTAACATTTCACTCACAACTGTCAATGGTCGCTGCCATCATTGTGTAATGTTCACTGTTTCAAGAGCTGTTGCCTGCACTGAGGAATTAAGGATAAATGGTGAGTATGATTCTATATATTATGTCTTCTGCTGAGTCTCCTATATATTATGTCTCCTCTTTTTACTTGCATGATATTGCCATTTAATTACAGCTTTACATGCAATAAGCAGATTTTTCCTTCATCTAATTGCTCTTACAAAATAAATTGTATCAGACGTATTTTTGCCAAAAGGATATCACCTAAAGGTCCCAATAACTAATGACATTAATAGATCATAAACAGTGGGTTTTCATTAGCTTGTTAGTTAAATAGACTGAGAGAAGACATTGTGTTAATAACCTAAAATAATGATGCTATGTTTTATTTGCTTGTGAAGATTGCTCATCATAAATGCTGACTGGGGCGGATGAGGCTATGTGATGATGAAATAATAATCTTAATTCCTTGCTTAAAAAGTTGGCTATGAATCATGTTCACATAAAGCATGGGATGTTCTGGGAATGAATATTCCCCTTAAACAATAAATACATGTATTCTGTAGCATTTTAAAACTACAGTGCTACAGTTTTTAAATGCTACAGAATACATGTATTTATTGGGTGGCTAGGAGGGTGTGGGGAGGCCACTTTAATCAAAGAATCCAGGAAGTCCCAGGATGTCAGGGTCCTGTCAAACTTAAAAGCAGGACCTTCTACTGATCTAGTTTCCAGCTCAGTAACTGGCCAAATGGACAGATTGACTGACAGCTGGCAGGGAATTGGTTGGGGAGATAGTCAGTGGCAGGGATCTGTGGCAATGATTCAGACTCACATAATGCAAAAACTATAGGAAGGTTTCGGGAATGAATCAGAATATCTCCAACCGCTGTCCCTGGGAATTGGACCAGACAATCCAAGGACAAGGATGATCAATGCTAGTGGTGAGCAAAGTGGGCATGGTAACATGGGAAGCAGGAGTGGGAACGGACGATTTTGCAGCTGGAAGTATAGAGGGAAATCATGGATTGGTTGGTGAAGGCAGGGTGGTAGAGTGAATACATGATTAACGGATGGAATACTAAAGATTTCGTTGAGGTATCAGTGGGTGATTAGAGGTGAAAGACTCCTGCTTTTCATCGACCAAAAAGAGTGCTGGGGAAGGAATGTTATATGATTGCGAGATCGAATAAGGATTTATATTTTTATGGATACTAGCATACTATTTTCAGTTATTGAGCAGTATCACTCACTAGTACATATATTTGGTGTACAAATTCACCTGCACATTTCTGAGGTTCTTAACACCAGTTTCTAATTGAATGCACTTATTTTTAGGTAAGGTTTTTGAGTTTGCTGGCACTATTTCTCAGGCTTCAAACTTGCCCAAGTGATACATCAGTTGCTCAGCATCCAAAATTCATCATCAGAAAAATCTTCAACCTTATCAATCTGAAAATCAACAAATCAAAGAAGAATTGACATTTACTCACGCTGAAGGCTCCAAAACAAAGTTCTTAAATGGGCCAAACATACTCAGCCCACGTTCATAGTCAGCCTGCTGCACAGCACTCTACAGCTTCCCAGCTGGGTCTGCAGACTGCTCACGCTGAAGACTGACTCTATTTCGCATCCTCAAACACTTTTCTTCAACCAAGGCTGCCTCTCAATCGCCCATGTTTCTAGAGCCCAGGATGTTCCCCTTAGATGACATAAGCATGCAATGGACACCTTCTGGGCACCATGGAATCCCATCAGGAACACAACACTGGGGGCAGACTAGGCCCTTATCAGTAAACCTAGGAATATTTTTGCATCCTTCAAGGATCACTGGAGTGGCCAAGGAGAAGTGACCCGCAGCCTACAGTGACTGGAAGTGGGCAGCACAGTGGTGCAGCAGGTAAAGCCACTGCCTCATTACATCAATTCGATCCTGACCTCTAGAGCTGTTGGTGTGGAGTTTGTGCATTCCCCCTGTGACAACAGTGATAATAAACCTGATTCTGATTCTTTACATAGCAGATCATATGGCAAACCTGAGAGAGCTGATGAAGGAAATTGCTCAATACCAGTGGTCAGACTCCCATGAAAGGCATGTTAATATACTTAAGGAGATGGTGTGCATCGTGATCAGCTTGTCATATTACTATGAAATAAAAAGTAATTTCACAGGCAGACTCTTCTATTAAAAGCCTGGGAACAGGTATAGTCTAAGATGACGAACTGACATTATTTGCATCTAAAGCACTCACGTTGGCAGAAACAAGATGCATTAACATAGAAAGAGCTATTGTCAGTTGTGTATGGCTGTGAGAAATTCCACTCCCATCCCTAGGGAGGGAAATCTGTGATAAAATGTGGTAACCGACCCCTATAGCAAATCTACAAGAAAAACCTCTGTAAAGTACCAGTAAGATTGCAAAGATTCCTCTTGAGGCTTCAGAATTATAATTTCATGTTGTAATACAAACCAGGCAAAGGGATACTGCTAGAAAAGGCATGAACTTGTCTATCACAACAGGGGATACATAAGATGAGAAATCTAAATACGAAAGTACACCGTCCAGTCGATGTGACACAATAGAGTTGAGTAAAGTCAGGGAAGAGATTAACGAAGATGTGTTTACAGATGTTTTCTCAGCAAGTGATCAAGAGGTGGCCTGAAAGATGGAACAAACACAGCCGGCAATAACACATTATTGGTCAATCAGAGATAACATCACACCAGAGGATGGTGTTCTATTGGCTGGATCCAGAAACAGCATATGCAAAAAGATACAAGGGGAATTACACCAGAAAGCCACATAGGTATAGAGAAACACAAGCTGAGAGCAAGATCAGCTGTACATTGGATTGACTCTTACAAAGACATGTGGTTTCAACACACGCCCTATGCTAGAGGGCAGGCACGGTAGTGTAGCGGTTAGCGTAACGCTATTACAGCACCAGCGACCCAGGTTCAATTCCCGCTGCTGTCTGTAAGGAGTTTGTACGGTCTCCCCGTGACTGTGTGGGTTTCCTCCAGGTGCTCTGGTTTCCTCCCATATTCCAAAGACGTATGGGTTAGGAAGTTGTGGGCATGCTATGCTGGCACCAGAAGCATGGAAACACTTGCGGGATGCCCCCAGAACACTCTATGCAAAAGATGCATTTCACTGTGTGTTTTGATGTACGTGTGACTAATAAAGATATCATATCATATCAAGCACAGAAATGCACAACAAAAGGAGATGAATACTGAGATACCATTTGGGCTGTGGCATAGTGTGGGAGCTGATATGTTCACACACAACCAGGAATGGTATCCCATAGTTGTGGTCTATGACTCCAACTTCTCATTCATTAGAAGCCTGAAAAAATTGAGAGCAGCATCAACTACCATGGCAGCTTAAATCTTGTTTGCAAAACTAAAGATTCTTGAGAACCTTGTGTGTGACAACAGATCCTTGTTCACCTCCTTGGAATGTAGAGAAGTTGAAGCTGAAGACCAATATGAGTTCAACATTGCAGCATTGCAGAGGGGGCAAGCAGTGCATATACAGTATCCAGTTATGTCAACCTGGAGCCCACAGCTAAAGTTATTGATAAAATTGATACCCCAAGACTGAAACCAAGAGTGGCCAAATGATGAGACAGAATTAGAATCCCCCTCCAGACCAGAATTAACAAAACAAACACCTCCTAACCAAATAACTTTAGTCATGTCTGTGTGTTTAACCTTCTGCAAATATTACCAATACTTTTTTTCCATTATTAGAGGTTGCTTAAATAATTCTACTTTCAAATCACTTAAATTATTATGTTCAGAGATCCTCAGCTGAGCTGATGGCTGCTGTACATGGGTATTCCTCAGAAAGTCAGTCCGGACCATACATAGTTCGACTGAGTTAGACTGACCAGGTCTAGTCCTCTCACTGCAGTGCCAATGTTCATGCCCTCACTCCCCACCACTTTATATCCATGGTCCATTGATGTGGATATGTGATTGGCCACATGAACAGTTTCTGATTGGCCACATAATCTTTATTTTCTTTACCGAATGCCCAGTCTGAGCCATGTCTTTTTTACTGCTCTCTTGTCACAAAGGCCTAGGTTGCAAGCTTCTGATGTGGTCAGGTTTATCAGTTCCTAATTCCCTTGTGAATTATAAATTGATCTTCAAATAGATTCCATCATCTTTATGAGCTATATTTTCTACCTTAACATTCTTTTTCTCCTGTTTAAATTTTTGGAGGGTTGGGTGGATACTTCTGCACTACATCTAACACATCTTATGACCTCTGTGGTAATGTCATTGATGTGTTAAGAAGGAGGGGGGCAGTAATTGCAGAGCTTTAAATTTTAAAATAGATCATCCCAGTTAAAGTTATGGGAAAACAGACAAAGGAGAAAGAGAAATGGAAGTTACATTATTGCAAGAATTAATTGCTAAGTTTTAGTATACGTAATATACCACATCACTTCTACATAAAGTACTACATCTCTTCTGAGTGCATTATATTCTGTGCAGAAAACACATGTCATATCCCCCGGCAACAAATAGCTTTCAATCTGCAAATAAAGATGATATGAGCTTCTGATATTGGTCTTAAAGAGTAGTTAAGAATCAGAACTCTGGCAACAAGACAGACCAATACCCATCTTTTGGAGCCTCCTTTTCACTATTAGATCTCCAAACCCCCAGACAAATGCATGGAGACAGATTTAGTTCTAATCTGGTGTCCCAAATGCATGAAAAATGTAGGGAATGCCATGAAACTTCTCATTATAAAATCATCAGGGGTCATATCTGTGTAGTGGGGTGGGAAGAGGAAGTAGGGAGAGGGCAAAGATTGGAATAATACTGCAGAGTAGATTAATATCGTCCAGAGTGGTATGAGTTTACCAGTCACTCTCTGCAAATGTGGTGGAAGGACATAGCCTCAGCACAATGAATAAGTACCTGGAGGCACCGAGGATACAATATTCTTATGGGCCTTGGCAGAGTAAGATGCAGGAATGACATTTTTCCTGACTAAGGTGCCTAGAACCAGGGATCACAGCAGCAAAATAGGGATTTGCCATTTAGGACTAAGATTAAAGGTGTCTTCACACAGAGGGTAGCGTACATGTGGAATCCTTCACCCAAGTGGGTTGTGGTGGCTCAGCCTCTGTGTAAATACAAGGCAGAGATAAATAGATTTTTGGAAATCGAAGTAATCTAGGGATAGATGCTTAGTGCAACTTTCTGACAATGAGGTAAAAGGTGAGCCATGATTTTATTGAATGGCAGACCAGGTGTGATGCACTGACGGGCCAATCTGGCTTCTATTTCATATGTTCTTTTTGAAGCCTGGAAAGCAATGATTAAGACTTAGGATTAGTCTCAAAATCTGCTTTAAACCTGCAATGAATTTGATGGCCTCTTCCATGTTTTAAGTTACTGCAGTTCCTATGAAAATAAGTATTCTACAGGATCCACTCAGTTTCCCGGCGAAGAAGATTTGGCACGCTTGCCTTCACTGCTCAGGGCGTTGAGTACAAGATTCAGGATAGCATGTTACAACTGTACACAATGTTGGTGAGACCCCACTTGGACCATTGTGTGCAGTTCTGGTCGCCTAGCTACAGGAAGGATGTCATTAAACTGAAAAGGGTGCAGAAAAGATTCACAAGGATGTAACTGGGATTGGAGGACTAGAGTAAAAAGGAGACACTGGATAGGCTGCAATAAGCAGGACAGATGCAGGTTTTCAACCCAAAACATCAACAATTCCTTTCTTCCAACAGATGCTACTCAGCCCACTGAGTTCCTCCAGCAGGTTGTTTGTTGCTCCAGATTCCAGCATCTTCAGTCTCTTCTGTCTCCTGGATAGGCTAGCAATTTTTTCCCTGGAGCCAAGGAGGCTGAGAGATGACCTCAGAGGTATATAAAATCAAGAGTGGCATAGGTAAGGTGAATGGTCACAGCCTTTTTCCCAGGGTAGGGGAGACTAAAACTAGAGGACATAGATTTAAGGTGAGAGGGGAAAGGTTTAAAGGAGAGCTGAGAGGCATTTTTGTTTCACACAAAGGATAGTAGGTATGTGGAATGAGCTGCGAGAGGAAGTGGTAGAGGCAGGTACAATTACAATGTTTAAAAGACATTTGGATGGGTATATCGATAGGAAAGCCAATATGAGGGATATGAGAGCCAAAAGCAGGCAAATCAGACTAGCTCAGGTAGGTAACTTGATCGGCTTGGACAAGTTGGGCAGAAGGCCTGATTCTGCACTGTAAATTAAGTTCTTATGTATAAAGAATTCACCTTATCATCTGCGTACTCCAATGAGGCTATAACACAGCAGGAGAGCACTTGATGAAGAAAAAGTGTGATTATGTGGATCCCAATGGATGCTTTATTTTATTATTTCTAATAACCTTGAATTAAGCAGCAATACATACAATGCTTGAAGAAATATGAAGCCTGAGAAAAATTATAAATTTATAAACCCCAATGTCAGATTTAAATTGTCCCCTTCAGTCCTGACCTTTATCTGGTTTGTCTGCCAAAGTACAACGTCTTCTCTGAGGTGATGCCACAGGACTTTATTTTTACAATAAGGATATAGCAGGGAAGGAGAGCACTTTCTGAGGAAAAAGTATGGTTATGTGGCTCTTGTTGGATACTTCATTTTACATCCAGCTCAGAAAACAGGAACCTCCCATTCAGTGACATTCTGCATAGCCTGATTTCCTCATGATCAGTTTCCATCCATTCACCTCTCCTGCTTTTCATCAAGTTCACCCAGGGGCCAAATTGCAACATTGCCAATTTGGATAAATTAAAGGCTGAAGACTTTAAGGCTCAGGTTATACAAGGTAGGGATAATTTCCAACAATTTTCATGTGAGTATTTTGGTGCTTTACTGTGCTTACACCAAGTTCTATCAATTTACCATCAACTTGAAGAGAAATACTGGTTACACTGCAGTCCAATCCACAATACTTAATTTTTAAATTATCTTATTGGACTTGGATATTTCTGGTCAACAAAGTTTGGCATAATAAAATTCCTGAAAACTATCAGCACTTGGAATTGCTCAAGGAAAACTGATTAATTAAACTATTTACTTTACCATGACCTAAAATTCATGCTCTGGACTAAATTTTGCAGACGATGTACCTATTCTTTATTGTTTATTTCCAGACAGCATCGAATTTAACACCAAACAAACTGTATTGTGCAGGCAGACTCCAAGTCCTTTCAGTTGCCAAGGCAACGGGTACATGAAAGCACAAGCTCTGTTGAATTCACAATAGATTCCTTTTAACATTGGGGAATATCTTTATTTCTTGATTGCAGACTGGCTGGTCTCTCTCCTTTAGGATCCGAATGGTTTTTTACCAAGGACAAAGCTGGCAAATTGAAGCCACAATTGGAGAAAATTCAAGAAATCTGCAGATGGTCAGACTTTCCATATACAAAGCAAACAGTAAATTAATTTCTTATGTATAAAGAATTCGCCTTATCATCTGCATACTCCACAGAAGGAGAGCACTTTATGAAGAAAAGGTATGATTATGTGGATGCCAATGGATGCTTCATTTTATTATTTCTGATAGCCTTGAATTAAGTGTCAATACCTACAAAGCTTGAAAAAATATGGAAAATATGGAAAATTATAAATAAAGGAAATAAGGAAAAAAAGATTAATGTCACAACATACACAAGAATTGCACCAATGTAACAAGACAAGACCACAATGATCACACAAGAGACAATATTAACAGCAGTGTACAACCTGCTTCAATGTACAGGACTGATGCAGTGTTTTGACCCAAAGCATCAAATATCCCACAAATGCTGCTCGCCCTGCAGAGTTTCTCCAGCAAATTGTTTGTTGCTCCAGATTTCAGCATCTGTAGTTTCTTGTGTCTCCATTAACAGTGATGTATTGTACTAAGAGTTCCTACCTGATGTGATGGTTTGGTGGAATGTGTCAGAATCAGAATCAGGTTTATTAGCACTGACTTGTATGTTGTGAAATTTGTTGTTTTGCAGCAGCAGTACAGTACAAAGACATAAAAATTACTATAAATTATAAAATAAATAAAAACTGTAATAAAAAAGGAATAACCTGGTAGTGTTCATGGGTTCATGTACTGTTCAGCAATCTGATGGTGGAGGGGAAGAAGTTGTTCCTGAAACATTGAGTGTGGGTTTTCAGGCTCCTGTACCTCCTCCCTGATGGTAGTAATGAGAAGAGGGCACGTCCTGGATTGGATACCACCTTCTTGAGACACGGCCTCTTGAAGCTGTCCTCGACGGTGGGGAGGGTTGTGCCCGTAAAGGAGCTGGCTGAGGCTACAACCCTCTGCAGCCTCTTGCAATCCTGTGCATTGGAGCCTCCATACCAGGCTGTGATGCAACCAGTCAGAATGCTCTCCACCATGCATCTATAGAAATTTGCAAGAGTCTTTGGTGACATACCAAATGTCCTTAAACTCCTGATGAAGTAGTGTCGCTGGTGTGCCTTCTTCACGATTGCACCAATGTGTTGGGGCCAAGATAGATCCTCTGATATGTTGACACGCAGAAACTTGAAGTTGCTCACCCTTTCCACCGCTGACCCCTCAATGAGGACTGGTGTGTCTTCTCCCGACTTCCCCTTCCTGAAGTCCACAATCAATGCTTTGGTCTTGCTGACGTTGAGTACGAGGTTGTTGTTGCAACACCACTTAATCAGCTGAACTATTTCACTCCTGTACACCTCCTGTCACCATCTGTGACTTTACCAACAACAGTGGTGTCATCTGCGAATTTATAGATGGCATTTAAGCTGTGCTTAACCACACAATCATGAGTGTAGAGAGAGTAGAGCAGTGGGTTAAGCATACATCCTTGAGGTACACCTGTGTTGATTGTCAGCGAGGAGGAGATGATATCACTGATCTGTACTGACTGGTCTCCCAATGAGGAGGTCAAGGATCCAGTTGCAGAGGGAGGTGCAGAGGCCCAGGTTTTGAAGCTTGTTGATTACTGCTGAGGGGATGATGGTGTTGAACGCCGAGCTGTAATCGATAAACAGCAGCCTGACGTATGTTTTGCTATTGTCTAAGTGCTCCAAAGCAGAGTGGAGAGCCAGTGAGATTTTGTCTGCTGTAAAGCTGTTGTGGTGGTAACCAAATTGCAGGTATTCCAGGTCGTTGTTCAGGCAGGAGTTAATTCTAGCCATGATCAACCTCCCAAAGCACTTCATCACAGTAGATGTGAGTGCTACTGGGCAATAGTCATTGACACAGCTCACCCTGCTCTTCTTGGGCACCAGTATGATTGATGCCCTTTTGAAGCAGGTGGGAACCTCCGAATGCAGCAGTGAGCAGTTGAAGATGTCCTTGAACACTCCAGCCAGTTGGTCGGCACAGATTTTCAGTACCCTGCTAGGTACACCGTAGGGGCCTAATACCTTGCAAGGTTTCACCCTCTTGAAGGATGTTTTGACATCAGCCTCCGTTGAATCCCAATCCAAAAACTGGAACACTAGAACCCAGCGGATAATCCAGAACGGTACTGTTGGAGTGCTGAACTCTTAGACTCATGGACTCTCACAGCCTACCACACCCACTCCAACACTTTTGCTCACATGCACTAATCCCATTTGCTCAGAAGTACTGTCCCTGAGATAAGATTTTAAACCTGAATATGGTGGATGTAAAAGATTTCTTGGTGTTGTGTTGCATAACAAGAGGGGAATTTATTCCTGCTTTGTTCCTTACTTATCCCTCAGCAACCAACACTGAATCAGATTGTTTACATTGTTTTTGTGGGAGCTTGCTATACACAAATGGCTTCTGCATTTCTTATGCTACAACAACTACACTTGAATAGGACTTCAAAAGCTGTAAAATGCCTTGGGATATGCTGCAATTGTCACAGGTGCTGTAGAAAAATCCTTTATAGTCCTCTTACCTGTTGTTTCTTTCTTATTTCATTACTTGACATTTTAGATACCATTTTGAATGTGCTGGTTTCTAACTGAAACAAATTTGCCACCAACATATTATCTAATCAAACTCCTTCATAATTTTAAAGTCTTCTATTGTCTCATGGGTATGTATGCCTGTTAAACCTTCTTTGATAGTTGCCAGAATAAAGTCAGCAGAATTCATAGGTTACATTCTTGTGACACATCAAATTTCCAGAAACTTCCAGAGAGAGTGAAACTGAACAAATATCACAAAGGGATGACTCACAGCAGAAACAGCCAGTTCTGATACGGAGAAAGAAAGCGAGCTATCTGAGTTGTAGAACATGGTATTGTGTCCAGAAGGCTGCAGCATTCCCAAAGGGAATATGAGGTGCTGGTCCTCAAACTTGTGAACGGCAGGGTTAGCCAGACAAGCCCAAGCTGAAGTAGGATGAAGAGGAGCTCCAGGAAGCTCTGAATTCAGGCACTCCACAATGCTGTTACCCAATTTGGGTTTGGTTTTAAAAACTTACCTGGTTCACGAATTCCCTTCAAGGAAGGAAAACTGCCATCCTTACCTGGTCTGGCTCACATGTGGTTGACCAATGTGGTTGACTCTTAAGCGCCTCCCCGGTTCAAGGAACAATAAGGGATGGATAATAAATGCCTGTAAATATATAACTCCATTCACAGATTACACAAATAGTTAAATACTATTGTCAAAGTAACCTTTGTTTAAATTTCTAGATTTTCTTTCTCTGAATTTCTCCTCAAACAGTCATGGTGGGATTTGAATTGACATTCTCTGCATTATTTGTCCATTAACATAACTTCTACATTATGATACCACGATATATTTATATTTCCATAAACCCATTGCTACAGGGACTAAAACCAGAAGTTGATGACAGTTCCCGTTGTTGCCTTAGACCTGTGGTATGGTGTTAGGAGCTCCCTTAGTGGCAGATTGTTTCCGTTCAAATTCCATGGAAAAATATTAATCACAATCATCTAGCTCCCAAGGGTTCTACACAACATCTGGACGAAGATGTCATTGCACAACGCTGTGCCAGTCACTGCCTATTATCCCTGATTAATATAGATTATTTTCAAAAACCTGTAAGGACTCACCACAAAACTACAATTCAGGTCTGTATTATTGCTATAAAGATATGCTTTATTGTAGTTCACACTTTTAGCATTCATAGCTTTTTTTACACATCTACTGACAATTTCAGACAGCATTTGTCTTCTACTTACATCTCCCCAGACACATTTTTTTAATTCACTAACCTTTAACACCCTCCTTCATTACCATATGTGTCATTCAATCTCCCTTGCCTTCCACCCCGTCGCAGACCTTTGCTTTTGTTCTCTCCTTCCCTTTCCTTTTCGCTGCAACTTAGAAAATGGTTTTATCTCTATGTTTTTTCTTACTCTGATGAAGTATTAACTTGTTTCACTCTTCGCAGATACTGCCTGACTTGCTGAATATTTCCAACATTCGATGTATTATTTTGGCTTTATTACAGTGCCTTTTGACAACCCCAAGATACCCCAAAGCACCTTACAGTTCATGAGTTGACAGCCAGTACAATAAGTTCTTCATATAGCAATATGATATTGAGAAGATAATCTATACTTTTACGCAACAAATGCCATCAAATAATGAGAAATGCCATGCTGTTTGAAAATACAAGTCTCATGACAATTCTTGTAATTTTCAATAATTTCCAGGAAGTTTGAATTCTTTCTACAATAAACGACAGTTGTGCAGAAAAAAAATCTCTCATTTGCAATGGGATCAGGGGCAAAACCTCATGTGATTAGACAAAGACAACAAGGAGTTAATGCCAATGGATTAACGGGTTCCTTTGCTGGCACCAGTTGCACATGCTGCGTTCTAGGCTCCTCACCTCTCTTGTGAGGCAGCTCCTGGCCTCTAAAATTAAAAATGTGCAGTGCAAGGAATTTCAGGAGTGAACCTACTTCCTGCAACTAAGGTTCGCATTGTGTTGCTGTGCCAATGAGCTTCGATTTTTGACACCATCTGCCGATTTTATAATGTTATCTGCTTTGACTGAGGGAATTCAGTGTTCTATATTGTCTTCTCAAATCTGTTACAGGCAAAATTATAGGTCACATATAATCAGAAGGGAGCCATGACTTTAAAGCTGTCCTGTATGTAACTATGTTGGGTTAATATGCTTTCAGTTCAATATTTCAGGCTTTTCTTCAACATAGACAAATAATGCAAGAATCCTCTATTTTGCTGGCTCCTTCAGACATTGCCAAGGAGAAGAGTTTGGGCAATCTCCAGTTCTCAGCAGACACATTGCAAGGCTGCTGTTTATTAAGGCTTAATTGGCACTAACTTGTCAATCTCACCCTGAGAAACTGCAGTTATATATGGAGGGTAGAAATGCCACATCGATGATTTTGAATTCTGGCCCTAAAGGCATGAATAAAAGGATGGAAAATGAAAATGCACATTTTTCTCCTGTGTTGTAAAATAACTGAATTGATATTGATTCATGTTATTACTTTGTGTATGAAGTCATATTTATCTATCCAGTGAATAAGTGGGTGATAAAAGTTACCCTTCTTGATTTTGAGATTGTTGCATGCAAATATTTGCTTTTTATTAGTTAACCTTTGGCTTTGAGAAGACAAACTTACCCTGAGCCATTCCTCGCCAGTTGCCTGCAGTCTTAACCTTTTAGTTATTCTTATTACCAACAAATGCACAAAGTATAAGAAAACATTGGAAAATATCTTATATTTTAGCCAGAGTTGCTACTGATCAGATCCAAAGGCAACTGGGGTTTGGAACAAATTCAGGCTTGGTGTGCTGTGCACGTCTTGAGAAGTTTAGTTTGTGAAGTGTAAGATAGACATAGAAAAAGCTTCTGGGTGGTTTAGGATTCGAGTCCAGATTCAGTGGGAGGGGATATCAACAAGATTTTATGGACCTAAAGTGACATCAGTGACGAAAAAATATCTTCTATTTGGGACAGTTAAAGGAACACACATGTGAATTTGGGATGAGAGAGACTCTCGAGAGTACTGGTGAACTTGATGGGATCAGCCACACAAATGAATGCCACATAAAGATGGTCATTAATAAATTCTATCTTTTTGGACACTTTTTTTTATTTCAGGCTGCTAAACACATCACCACAGTGAGTGAAAATGTCGACCAAGATTTGGGAGGACATTATCAGACAAGATTTGGGAGGACATTATGCACAGTAGCATAGCGGTTAGCGTGACGCTATTACAGCACTAGCGATCGGGGTTCGATTCCCGTCGCTGTCTGTAAGGAGCTTGTACGTTCTCCCGCATCTGCGTGGGTTTCCTCCGGGTGCTCCGGTTTCCTCCCACATTGCAAAGACGTACGGGTAGGTTAATTGGGTTTAAAATGGGCGGTGCAGACTCGTTGGGCCTGAAGGGCCTGTTACCGCGCTGTAAATAAATTTTTTTTAAAAAGATATTCTGTCATGAAAACCAGACTCCCCTCCATTGACTCTGTCGACACTTCCCAATGTCTTGGGAAAGCAGCCAACATAATCAAAGACCCGTCCCACCCCAGTCATTCTCTCTTCTCGTCCCTTCTTTTGGGAAGAAGATTAAAAAAAGCTTGAAATCTCGTACCTCCAGACTCAAGGACTGTTTCTACCCCACTCTTATATAAGACTCTTGAATGGACCTCTTGTACGATGAAGATGAACTCTTGATCTCATAATCTACCTCGTCATGGCACTTGCACTTCATTTGCCTATCTGCACTGCACTTACTCTGTAACTGTAACTGCATTTATTGTTTTTCCTTTTGTACTAACTCTATGTATTTGTCTTTGGAATGGACTGTCTGGATGGCATGTAAAACAAAGCTTTTCACTCTCACTTGCTACATGTGACAATAATGAACTAAAAACCATTTAGGCCACTTATATTTTCTCTGGAGATAATTAGGTAAAAGGTCACTAAATTGATTCCAGGATTCAGAGGCTGATTTTCAAAGAGATTTTTTGAGCATATTGGCTCTATACTTTCTGGAATTTGGTTTCATTGAGAAAAATAAGATTCTAAGCGGATGCGGTAGATGTTATCATAATGTCGGGGGAATCTAGAAATATGAGGTATAGTTTAAGGATTGCCCTTTTAAGATGCAAATGAGGAGGAATTTCTTCTCTCAGTGGGCTTTGAACCTTTGAAATTCTCTGCTGTGAGATCTGGTTGTTGATTCATTGAATATATTCAAGGCTAAAATGAATAGATTTCTGTGATCAAGGATTATGGATTAAAACCAGGATTAGCCATCATTTTATTGAATGGCAGAGTGTTGAGAGACCTTGTATGGCTACTCCTGCTCTGATTCCCTACATCTCTGCATTCCTATGAACATATGCATAAGATCTGAATACCAATAAGTTGTCTGAAAATTATTCAAGGCAGTATTTCTTTAACAGATAAAGAATAGGGCCCAGTGAAATTGGTCAATTGAAGCCATGTTTTAAGCCTGAAAAATGGATGAAACCGAGATGTTTTATAGTTATCACTTGGTTAAAAGATAAATGGGATTATAGTTTTCAAATGGATACATTATAATGCATTAGTCAAATAACTGAATAGTTATTCCATTCTGTGCCTCCAAGGAAGATACTTCACTTTAAATTAAAAAAAGTTAAATTAAGCAAATGTGCCACTGAATTTTGGTGAAGAAAAATTGGATTTCTAAACATTGTATCTGAAGTAAAATGGAAGTGGAACATTGCTGGGAAAGTTCAACTAATCAAGCTAATGAATAGGTCTTATAATTTAGCAAGGCATTATTTACATCAATTAATTTACCCCATTGAAAAGTAACCTGATAATTTACTACTTCTAGTCACACAGCAGAAAAGAAATCGTAATTTTATTCAATGATATTGTTGACTGATCTTATATGAGAAATACTTGGGCCAGGTGATACGGTTTCTTTGTGCTGACCAGGCATTTCAGTGGGAAGCATTAATAACGTTAATAACCTTCCCCACACTTCCAGGCAAAAATGGAAGACCTGCATTTATTTATCTCCTTTCACAATGTCAGAACATCCCAAAGCATATTACAGTCAATTTAATACTTTTGAAGTGTAATCAATGTTATAATATTGAAGAAATAGCAGGCAGTTTGCACCCAGAAAGCCCACATAAACAAGTGAGTTATTGACATATATTCGGTTTCTTATGATGTTGACAGGAATAAATATCGGTCAGGACAACGGAGGTAGCCGTCATTTTCTGCTGTACAATAATGTGATTGATGTTTTTTAGATCTAGTTGGGAAAGCAAACATTGGTCCAGAAACATATCAGCTCAATCCCACAAAATAACAACACTGCAGCTAAAAGTCTAATTAATTAATTTTATACCAGTTTCTAAGAGAGTTAAAGCCATTCATAAATAATGGAAGACTTTTTGGTGTGAAGAATTTGTGGATCCTACTGCTTTTTACCTAATATGTATCTCCACCAAATGAGTTCAACAGTAGAGCAAATATCAAACTCCTTTCAACCACATTCATCTGATTTGTGACTCACGCCTTTCTCTCATAGAAAAACCATCTTCTAATGATGTTGAAAGCACAAACTGAATGTTATTTAAAGGATCAAGCACATTTCTCCTGCAGTTACAGGTGATGTTGCAAAATTCCCTACCAAACTTTTCTCAAAGTTAGCTGAACCAAACTGGGATCCAAATCACTCCACCGCCAGGTGTCATCAGTAGATGCCCCCCCCCCCCCCCCCCCCCCCACTTGTCAGAGATGTCAGGAGAAATCATGCAAAATGAAAACGGTTCGAGGTTTATCAGATCAAAAATGAATGAAAATTAGAGAAAGATACAAGAGGCATTACTCAGGACAGGAAGTTGCCAGGACAGTGTCTGTAAATGCACGGATGCCCTTTATCAATGCCTGCCCATTAAGGAGCCCTTCAATGCAGTCAGCTGCTCTTTCTGGGTGTGAAACAAAAGTCACAATCGCATTACGGGAGAGTTGCGTTCCTAGAAAACTGCCCATGTCACGATTTTCTGTAACGTGGCCACATCACCTGCGTGTGCGTCAGGAAATGCAAGTTGAAAACAATATTGACACACATTCCATGAGACTAAATTTTTATTCTATATGAATTGATCCATGTGAATGGTATGCAAGACAATTTTTTCACTATACCTCAGTACATGTGACAATAATAAACCAATGTACCAGATTTTTTGGGAGTGATTTGTGAATTCAGTAAGGGTAAATTTCCATTACCCACACTGTTATAACATGGGGGTTGCCTGTATGTCCAAAGTGGAAGGTTGAACAGTTTGTCTATTGTGGTCTAATTGACTTCTGCAATGTAGCAGTGAGCTTCAGGGTGTCACTTGTGGCATATCTCAGTATAGAGAGAGCCTGCAAGAATCCTAAAACAAGGTTTATGGGAGCGACGCTGAGAATAACCCTGATTTTGACTTTAAGAGGTACATATATTTTTTTGCAACTTAAGGTACATCCAGCAACTGACCACAGGTGTCTGCACTTCTTTCAGAACCAAAGTCAGAAACATCACTGCAGCATGCACTCATTCCTCGCCAACAGTTTCTGGTTACCGCAAGAATGCTGGTTGTATTATAGTGTGACCCTTTAAGGGCTACTTCCTGAAGTCAGAACTTTAAGGAAAGGCTCACACTAAAGCAGGAAATTTGGCCCCCAAATACCACTGTTCCTGAAGCAGAGCAGTATTACAGGAAGGAGCCCACTAACGCTGTTTTGGAACTGGTGTTAATGAATTTTCTGATTTCTTTAGAGTTTTCTGAAACAGTGTCAGGGAGGTTGCTAGTTCTGTTTTAATGGTGGATAAACATTGAAGATTGGTTCACATCTTCGCTAGGTAAACCACTATGGCCAGGACAGTAGAATAAAAAGAACATTACTGTCCTCTAGAAATATTATTGCTTTTAGTTTTCAATAAGATAACATCCTCAAAATGCATATTTTAATGCTTCAAATGTGTGGCAACTAATCAAAAACTTGATTCAAATGGTAGGTGTTAGGAGTGTCTTAAAGATGTATTGAGTGGTAGAGAGATAGAGAGGTTTACGGAGGGAATTCCAGAGTTTAGGCCATGGAAACTGAAAGCATGGCTGGAAAAAGTGAAATAATTAAAATCAGATTGGACGGGTGTGCAGAATTAAATCCACAATCCATTATGAGCTGGTTATATCAATCAGTAATATTTTCAGGGCCCACCTATGTAACTCATATCATTGAAAGATGCATTTTTCTCTCTAACTTGTTGTGATATTGAGCCAAGCAAGTTCTAACTTCTAACAAAAACAAAGAAGATATCACTATAAAATTCCAAGAGAAGTTCATCCACTGCTGTATGCACTGAGTGCATAATGCAGTAATGTATGCGTGTTGAACTCCTGACATTGGATTCTGTTGATGGTATTTGATCTAATTTCAGAAGCGGTTCAATGCACATATGCTATCATGTAACATATTTAGTGCATCCAACAGTAGACGAGTGTCCACCCTCTCAGAACACTCAGTTGTGATGGCTTTGAGCTCAATATTTAGCCACTGAGCTGCATTAATTCATGTGACCTGCATTTTTGAGAGAGGTGGGACTATAGAACATAGAACGTTACAGCACAGTACAGGCCCCTCGGCCCACAATGTTGTGCCGACATTTTATCCTGCTCTAAGATCTATCTAACCCTTCCCTCCCATATAGCCCTCCATTTCTCTATCATTCATGTGTCTATCTAAGAGTCTCTTAAATGTCCCTAATGTATCTGCCCCCACAACCTCTGCAGACAGTGCGTTCCATGCACCCACCATTCTCTGTGTAAAAAACTTACCCCTGACATCCCCCTTATATCTTCCTCCAATCACCTTAAAGTTATGTCCCCACCCCCACCCCCCATGTTAGCCATTGTCGCACTAGGAAAAAGTCTCTGACTGTCCACTCGATCTATGCCTCTTATCATCTTGTACACCTCTACCAAGTCACCTCTCATCCTCCAAAGAGAAAAGCCCTAGCTCACTCAACCTATCGTCATAGACATGCTGTCCAATCCAGGAAACATCCTGGTAAATCTCCTCTGCACCCTCCCTAAAGCTTCCACATCCTTCCTATAATAAGGCGACCAGAACTGAACACAATACTCCAAGTGTGGCCTGACCAGAGTTCCATAGAGCTGCAATATCACCTCGCGGCCCTTGAACTCAATACCCCGACTAATGAAGGCCAACACTCCATACGCCTTCTTAACAACTCTATGGACCTGTGCGGCAACCTTGAGGGATTTATGGACGTGGACCCCAAGATCCCTCTGTTCCTCCACACTGCTAAGAGTCATGCCATTAACCTTGTACTCTGCCTTCAAATTCGATCACCTGAAGTGTATCACTTCACACTTGTCCAGGTTGAACTCCATCTGCCACTTCTCAGCCCAGCTCTGCAACCTATCAATATCCTGCTGTAATCTAAAGCAACCTTCTACACTGTGTAAATGAATGGCAGATACTTTTGATGGTCAGCAATATTGCAATGTAAACCAATTATCCAAAAATTACCTCAGGAGAAAAAAGACACAACATCATGGTTACACCATAATCATATTGAAAATTTCAAGCAAATCTGGAATTATCTTTGAAACCATCTGAGTATTTCATTTTTTCTTTTGTAAAACCACTTTAATAAGCTATGGCAATGCAATGAATATTTCCTCATGTTGTTAGCAATTGTGCCCTCCCAAAGCAAAGAGAATGGTTTAAAAGAAATAAACTGTACAGTGTGAAGGTCCTTTAGACTGAAATTTAATTATTTTCTGACCTGTGCTGTCAATAGAGAAAATCTCTATTAGGATTGGCTTTGTCCTGCTCGCTCTGCCAAAACCTCTCTCCAATTACTGATGCTGGCATACAGGGAGGTTCAGTCATGAAAACCATTGTTGAATCACTCATTTGTTTTGTTTGTTGTATTCTTCCTCAGTGACCTATTAAAATGCTGCCAAGTCAATCCCATTGAATCAGCTCTAAAGAGCTCTTCAATCAGACTCAGCATATTGACTTATGCTGCTTCATAATTGCTTGGTGAATCTTGAACAATTAAAATGGCACCTTCTCATCTGGTTCATTAAAAGGGCTTGTTATGAGGGCCAGATTGAAATCACATTTTACTGGTGAGATTAAGATTTCTAGTTATTTGGCTTACAATAATGCACAATGAGAATTAATTAATTCAACATTTAGCACATAACTACAAGTTAAAATATGCAATACCGACTCAAACAAAATAAAGATGTATTGTACATTTCTGTCCATAAAGAAAAGTCTAGTTAAATATAGGCATTACAAGTTACATTTTTTAAATTCATAATTGTGCAGAATTGGCTCAACATTCAGAAAGATATTTAATTCCTGTGTCAACTTGGGACTCATTTCCAGACAATTCATGGACCTAAGGCAGGCTTTCTGCACAGACTGGTCACCAAGCTTGGGTGAGTATCAAAACCCTTTGCTCTCAGAAAGGCCAGCCTATATTTTCTGCTGCTGCCTGCCAACTGTGACATTGTAAATAGGACAGCTGGTAGCCAGAAGTGTTTATCCCTCTGGAACATTACTCAGTTGTGATGCAGCATGGCTTCTGGAGACATGGGTACTTTGACAAAGCTTTCTCTCATTGTGCACAAAACCATCTGTACAATATACGACTGGGTACAAATATCAAGTGGAGAACATGGAAAGCATACCAATTGGCAGCCCGTGCCAAACAAACACAAATGTTGATCCTGCTGATGAATTCATTATGCTCTTTTTCTCAGGCGTTCCAAGCAATCACCTAAAATAGGTATTAGCTCCTTTTAACTACATAAATGAGGAGCCTAACATCTATTGCAGGGGCCTATCCAGAAGTTAGTAGCATTAACTAAAGTGGTTGGCACTTTTTTTCCTTCTTTCAATATCTATTTCTGTAGAGTGTAGAGATAACGGACCTCCTGCTGGATATTCATGTTCAGGATAATTATCAAGTCTCTCGACACTCTCTGAAGAATGGTGACTTTTGGTGAGATTCCAGATGGAGAGCTGTTGGAAAGAGGCTGTATTCCAGCAAGAATCAACATCTTCAAAAGAAAACAGAAGGTAAGTACCTCCTTGTATAGTCCTTTGCAGTATGCCAAAGGGCATCATTCTCCCTCAACCAAAATGTAAGGTTCCTTCTTTTATAAGGCCATGCTTCTGGCATTAAACTGATTCACATCACTCAACAACCACAATTAATGCTTTCGATAAATCATCCACCTACGAACTATATTCCTGCTGTGATTGAAGACTATGACACATAATGGTAAAGACAGAAGGATGTATAGATTACCTTGAAGTCTTTCTCACCTGACAATGAAACAAGATTACTCTATGGCTGACTTGGGGATTTTTGTTTACTTTGCTAATTTTCGTTTACTTTGCTATTTTTCCTCTTCATGTATACATTCAACAGATTGGCCAATCTTCTGCAAGATGTAGAGACTTTTCAATTGTACATGCAACCAGCACCAGATTGATTGACAAGTCTGTCATGGCAACCAGTTAGAGCTGCATGCATACCTTCAGGCACCAGATGAAATGGCATTGCTCTTACATAGCTTTCAACAAACTGAGATTTAACTTTGAAGTCGTGGCTTATATTGGTAATTTGATGAGGGAGAGCTATTTGGGGTACTGATAGTTTGCTTTTCCTTGGCTATTATATTGTTATCACATCTACAACCTTGTCTACTGGCTGCTGAAAGGAGGTTAACTCCTTAATCCATCACCTCCTTATTGCAGAGGAGGAAAAAATGGGTAAGGTGAGAACATAAGAGATAGAGCAGAAGTGGACCACTTTGCCCCTTGAATAGTTTTGATCATTTAACTCATGTTCTCTTTGATGTCCATTTCCCAAATCATCTGTTTCTCCTGATGTCCAAAGATATATTAATCTCAGATATATTTTAAAAGTACTTGCTCGCATTTATTTTTCAGAAATATATTTAGTGAGGCTGCATATTTATACTTCTGGTCTACTATAGGCCTATGATAATATGGATGATTTTGTCAATTTGCAACCCAATATTCAACAAGCATATATTGGAGACTCAGACAAAGGTTCCTGGCCCTAAATACTCCAGTCACAACACTAAGCAGAGCCAGGGATCTCCATGCTCAAATTTCCAATAAACACCCAGAGACACAAAAATGTAGAATTCACAGTAACAATTCCATTCTTTTCTAGGAATTCTATCTGACAAACATCCTGTTCACTGAACAGACACAGTACTCAATAGTGATGACTTTGAGCTCAATATTTAGCCAACGATCTGCATTCACTCATATGACGTCCTCTTTTGAGAGAGGCAGGACATGTAAATAAGCAGCAAAGACACTTGATGTTCAGCAATGTTGCAATGTAAACCATTTGTCCAAGAATTAGCTCAGGAGGAAAAAGGCACAACATCATGGTCAAACCATAATCATGTTGAAAATATCAAGCAAATCTAGAATTATCTTTGAAACCATCTGAGTATTTCATTTTTCTTTTGTGAAGCCAACTTAAAAAGCTGTGGAAATACAATGAATATTTCCTCATGTTGTTACCAATTCTGCCCTTTCTAACAATCATCAGGACTATAAAAATGTAGAAAAGCAAAGAGAATGGTTTAAAAGAAGTGGGTTGTATAGTGTAAAGGTCCTTTACAATGAACGTTAATTATTTTCTGACCTGTTCTGAGATATAAGGAGAGATTGGACGAACTTGGCTTGTTTTCTCTGGATCGTCAGAGGCTGAGAAGAATTCTGATAGAAGTTTATAAAATTATAGAAAGGCATAGATAGGGTAGACAGTCAGAATCTTTTTTCCCAGGATAGATATGTCAAATACTAGAGGACATGATTTGAAGGTGAGAGGGAGAAAGTTCAGAAGAGATGAGCGGGGCAATTTTTTTTATACAGAAAGTGGTAGGTGCCTGGACCAGACTGCCAGGGGTAGTGGTGGAAGCAGATATGATAGTGGTGTTTAAGAGGCTTTTAGATAGGTACATGAGTATGCAGGGAATGGATGGTTATGGATCAAGTGCAGGCAGAAGAGATTTAGTTTAATTTGGCATCGTGTTTGGCACAGATATCATGGGCTGAAGGGCCTTTTCCTGTGCTGTACTGTTCTATGTTCTGTTTATAATTAAAAATTTCAATACCATAGAGTTATAGAGTAACACAGGATGGAAACAGGCCCTTCAGCCCAACCAGTCCATGCCGACCATAGTGTCCACCAATCTAATCCTATTTGCCCGCATTTGGCCCATACCCCTTTAAACCACTACTATCCATGTGCTTATCCAAATGTCTTTTAAATATTGCTATTGTACCTACCTCAACCACTTTCTCTGACAGCTCATTCCACATATGCACCATTCTCTGCATGAAGAAGTTGCCACTCGGGTCCCTTTTAAATCTTTCATCTCTCACTTTAAACATATACCCTCTAGCTTTTAGTACCCCTTCCCTGGGAAAAAGACGATGTGTTCATCCAATCTATATCCCTCATGATTTTATACACCTCTATAAGGTTACCCCTCAATCTCCTACATTTCAAGGAATAAAGTCCTAGCCTGCCCAACCTCTAACTCAGGCCCTTGAGTCTTGGCAGTGATCTCGTAAATCTTCTCTGCACTCTTTCCAGTTTAATGATGTCTTTCCTATAACAGGGTGACCAATACTGTATACAATACTCCAGGTGTGGCCTCACCCACGTCTTGTACAGCCGCAACATAACATCCCAACACCTCTTCTCAGTTCTCTGACTGATGAAGGCCAGCATGCCAAATGCCTTCTTCACCACCCCGTGTACCTGTGACACTGTTTTCAGTGAACTATGTACTTGTACTCCGAGTTCCTCTGTTCCACAACAGTTCCCAGGACCCCACCATTCACTGTATAAGTCCAAACCTGGTTTGACTTCTCAAAATGCAACACTATGCACTTATCTGAATTGAAAGCCATTTGCCAATCATCAGCCCACATACCTAGCTGATTAAGATCGCCCTGTAATTTTTGATAACATTCTTCACTATCTACAATACCACCTATTTTTGTATCAGCCACAAACTTATTAACCATGCCTTGCTCATTCACATTCAAATCACTTATATAAATAATGAACAACAAATGTCCCAGCACTGACCCATGTGGCACACCACCAGTCACAGCCATCACTCTCTGTTTCCTACCATCGAACCAATTATGAATCCAATTAGTTATCTCTCCCTGGATCCTATGCGATCTAACCTTCCAGAATAGCTTGCCATGTGGGACCTTGTCAAAGGCCATGCTAAAGTCCTTGGTATGCAAGACAAGTTTTTCATTGTACCTCGGTACAAGTGACAATAATAAACCAATACCAATACTCTAAACCAACCAATGTATTTGACTCTTCTTAACTGCCTCCTCAATTCAGCAGCATCTATGAATGGTCAATAAAGGTTTGCATTGCTAGCAATGCACACATCCTGTGAATGAATAAATAAATTAAATCACTGAATCTCCTTTATCTCACTGGGTGAGCAAACATTTTCTAAACTTCTCCTGTTCCCATGTAATCAAATTGTAATTAGTTTCATGTGATAAACCTACATCATCTTGTTCTTTTTCAGACAACCTTCCAGTCTATTGCTCAAATAATGAAGGATCTCAGAAGTCTTCAAACATCACCAATGTATGATTCACTTGACTGTGTGTAAAATTGCCCAGTTAAGTCATCAGTTAAGTCATTTGACCATCATTGGTCAAATTAAAAATTAACTTCCTGGTTAGTAACATCAGCATGCTTGCCACTGGGAGTGATGGATGAGAGAAGTGGGAACTCTTAAAGGCATTCTGATGGCTGGCCAACATGCATCACAACCTGGATGTCTTTCAGTCATAGTATACTTACTGCTAGCAATGCAAACCTTTATTGACAATTCATAGATGCCACTGAATTGAGGAGGCAGTTAGGGGTCAACCACATTGGTTGGCCTAAGGTCAATATTGACAAGGTTATGCCAGAATTCATCCCCTGAAGGATATTGGTGCACCAGATGAGCTTTTAAAAAATCCAGAAGTTTCATGGTTACCATTAATGAAATTAGATTTTATGCCTAAATTTCAGATTCATTTAATTAATTGACCTCAAATTCACCATCTGCCATAATGGAAGTTAAATTCATGAATATAACTCAATGGCATAGAACTCCACTTGTCAGCCCAGTAACATAACCACTACTTGTGTCCAACTGAGAGTTCAGAATAATCAAGGCAGGCTGAATTGCAACCAGGAGATAGATCTGTACCAAGTCAAAGGCAGAAACAAATCACAGCTGCTCTACCTAAACTCACCACTTTGATTGACAAAATCAATTTAAGTTTGAATTTTAAAGTTATTTTAAAAATGCACGTAGACTGGTACTACAATAAATACATGATGCGATGCAGAAAACTAAATAAAACAATAAAAACATGCAGAAATCTGCTTGTATTGTGTTACTGACAAACTTTCTAACTCACTTCCATCAAATTTATTTCGCCATTGAATGTAATGAAGAGGATTTTATTAAAATAGTGTAGAATGGAATTTTATTTCAGAAGATTTTGCATCGATATGTAATTTCTCTGGACCCATTTTAACTATTCTTATTACTAGCATTGCACAATGTCATTTTGAACAAGAAATGCTTCCCTTAAAATTTGTGGAATAGTGAAACCTTAAGGGGAATTTCCTTGCATGCTGTGGTTTATTTTATGGCTCATTGAATGCTGTTTTCACGAGTGGATGAGCACATCATCTATAGACATTGGATTCCTTTTGTCTGAACAATTATTTCTGCTTATTTCTGATGTTGATGATGGAGTATTTCAATGTTGAATAATTCACAAAGTACATAAAATACTGAGGGAAGATGAAAAACAACATTTTTTCCCCAGTTATACATGTACAATATATTACTTTAATCTCATACCAATGAAATAGAATTTGTTATGCCTTAAGGTAGATAATGTGCTGTAAAATAAATTTTAATTATGTTTTAAGTAAATTACTTTAAATATCTATAGTTAAGGTTTCAGCATTGATGAGGCAATTAGGATAGGAAAGAGGAGGAGGTCCTGCAAAGAGAGTTTAGAGAATTAGGTGCAAAGTTGAAGGACAGGACCTCCAAGGTTGCAATCTCAGGATTGCTACCCGTGCCACGAGCTAGTGAGGCTAGAAGTAGGAGGATCATGCAGCTAAATACGTGTCTAAGGAATTGGTGCAGGAGGGAGGGCTTCATGTTTCTAGACAATTGGGCTTCCTTCCAGGGAAGGTGGGGCCTGTTCCGACGGGACAGTTTGCACCTGAACTGGAGGGGGACTAACATTCTTGTGGGTAGGTTTGCTAGTGCTGCTCCGGGGGGTTTAAACTAGATTTTCAGGGGGAGGGGAACCAAAGTGTTAGAGCAGATAGTGAGGTGGAGGAGGAAAAAGGTCATGCGAGGACTGCAAGTATCGACAGAAATCAAAGGTTTGTACGTGATAGAAATGTTCTCAGGTGCATCTATTTCAGTGCAAGAAGTATTGTAGGTAAGGCAGATGAGCTTAGGGCGTGGATCGGCACGTGGGATTACGACATTATGGCACAATCTGTACAAATATTTCAATTAATCTATAGTAATTTTATGCATTTAAATGTCTAGTGTTTGTTCTTTGATAAGTTCTTATTCTTTTTTTAACTGTTTTCAGATGTCTCTGATCATCAGCATCATTTGTAAACAGTGGAAAATCCTTTAGCAGTGTGAGCTGTCAGAAGGTCATCAGGTGTCTCTGGGCAGGGCCTTAGTTCCCACTGCCTGTGGCCTAGTCAGTGCCACAGGAAAGGTGTGGCCACACTAATAAGGTTGTATTATAGACTGCCCAATAGTCAGAGAGAATTGGAGGAACAAATCTGTAGTGAGGTAGCAGACCGATGTAAGAAACAGAAAGTTGTAATAGTAGGGGATTTTAACTTTCCACATATTGACTGGGACTCCCACACTGTGAAAAGGCTGGATGGCTTGGAATTTGTCAAGTGTGTTCAGGAAAGTTTTATAAATCAATATATAGAGGTACCAACGAGAGAGAATGCAATACTTGATCTCCTATTAGGGAACCAGACAGGACAGGTGACAGAAGTATGTGTATGTGAGCATTTTGGGTCCAGTGACCATAATGTCATTAGTTTCAAGTTAATTATGGGTAAGGACAGGTCTGGTCCTCGAGTTGAGGTTCTAAATTGGAGAAGGGCCAATTTTGTGGAAATGAGAAAGGATCTAGGAAGAGTGGATTGGGATAAATTGTTTTCTGACAAGGATGTGCTCAGTAAGTGGAAGGCCTTCAAAGGCAAAATTTTGAGAGTGCAGAATTTGCATGTTCCTGCCAGGATTAAAGGCAAAGTTAACAAGCATAGGGAACCTTGGTTTTCAAGGGATATTGGTGACCTGGTTAAGAAAAGAGAGAGGTGTATTGCAGGTATAGGCAACTAGGATCAAATGAGGTACTTGCAGAGTATAAAAAATGTAAGAAAATACTAAAAAAGGAAATCAGGAAGGCAAAAAGAAGACATGAGGTTGCTTTGCCAGATAATATGAAGGTAAACTCAAAGGGTTTCTACAAGTATATTAATAGTAAAAGGATAGTAAGGGACAAAATTGGTCCCCTAGAACAGTGGTTTTCAACCTTTTTCATGCTGCGGACCCCCAGAACATGTCCTTGTTAGATGGCGGACCCCCAAAGCCCACAAAATCAAACAATTGATAATTCATGCATACAACATTTAAATTACTGCACATAGGCCCTCTTGAAATAGATTATTTCCAGCGGTGTCTTTCAGTGTTCAGTTCAGTTCAATTTGAAGGTTGTGCCTGTTTTGCACTGCAGAGTTTGTCCAAATGTGGTGGTATGTGCGACAAACGTACGTGTATGTCATCCTCAATATTCAGTCTTGATCTGTATTTGGTTTTCATGGCAGTGACTGCAGAAAATGCTATTTCGCACAAATAAGTGGTTGTAAATGGTAACAGAACATTGACGGTTATGCCGGACAGCAGTGGATACTCCTGGGAACATGCTATCCAGAACGACAACAGTGACATTCGGCTGAACTGCAAACACAAAGTCCTGTCAGATGACAGTTCAGCCAATTCTTCTTGTTCACGTCCAGTTAAATCAGTAAGCATGCATTCAAATAGATTGCAAATCCAATCAAAAATGCTTGTGTCATCGTCGCCGAAATACTCATGGAAATAATGTGACAGCTGTTGAATATGGTTCAAAACGGTGCTTGCAATGGCCTCTGTCTTAGTCTCGTTCACTGTCAGAAAGTCAGCCAGCAACGGAAACATATCATAGACACCTTGCTCACATCTTCTCTTCCAGATACAGAGTTTTTTTCTGGAAGACATTGATTTTGTCATGCGCTTTCAGAACATTTGAGCCAGGTCCTTGCAATGGTAGATTTAATCTGTTCAAAGTGTTGAAAGTATCTGAAAGATAAACTAATCTGGCAACCCACATCTCATCTGTCAAGAACTGTGCCAATGATCCATTATGCTCATTTAGGAAAATGAGCAGTTCATCTCGTAATTCATATACACGCTGCACAACGCGGCCTCGTTACAGCCATCTGACTTCTGTATGTAGCAACAAATGCTTATGCTTGGCTTCCATTTCACAGCATATGTTTTCAAACAAACGATGACTGAGCGGCCTGGCTTTGACAAAGTTAACGATTTTAATGCACGTGGAAAACACATCCACAAGATTTTCATCCATATCCTTTGCAGCCAAAGCCTCATGGTGAATCATGCAGTGGGTTGCTGCTACATGTGGAGCTACTTCTTTCACTGGTGCGACTAGACCTGACTTCCTTCCCATCATTGCGGCAGCACCATCTGTTCATACTCCAATACACTGTGTCCACGCCAATGCCGATTGTACAAAAAAAGTGTCAAGCACACAGAAAAGTTCTTCACCGGTTGTACACCCTGGGAGTGCCTTGCAAAACAAAAAGTCTTCCAAAGCCTCTCCTTCCCAGCAATATTGAACATAAACCAACAACTGCGCAGCACTGGCAACTTCAGTACTTTCATCAAGCTGAATCGCAAATCTGACTTACTGAAGACGTGCTATCAGCTGGCTCTGTATATCTTCCTCCATGTCGCCAATTCTTCTGCTTACTGTGTTATCAGACAGTGGAATGGCTTTCAGTTTTTGACTGCATTCTTTTCCCAGTACAACTTCGCACATATCTACTGCTGCAGGCAGTATAAGCTCTTCTCCAATTGTGTGAGGCTTTCTGGAACGTGCTATTCATAATGCTACCAAATATGATGCGCGAAGAGCCTTCTCACTTACAGTGGCGCAGGCTGTCATTTTGTCTTTCTGCTTGAGGTACAGCTCCTTTTGCCGCTCAAAATATTCCTTTGGCTTACTGGCAATATCTGGATGCACTGTTGTTAAATGGCGCTTCAATTTCGCTGGCTTCTTGCATCGTAGGACAGTGCTTGCAAACACACAACACAGAGAGATTGGTCCACATTTGTCCCCACTGTGATGAAGCCATATGAAATGTATTCTGGATCGTACTTGCGTTGTTTTCTCTTTCGGTCACCCTTATCCCCTTCATCATCAGAATCTTCAGGTTTCTGGTCAACTTTTCTCTTCAGAAATTTCTCCATACTCAGCAATACACACTGGACAGTTTAATTACTATTACTGATAAACAAAATTATCAAAACTAATCTAAAATTTACACGCTTCCGCACTTTTCGTTTAACAGTGACGTCACTGTGGCGTAAATGCACGGTAAGTAAGCAATATTATTAAGGCACACCAACAACGTCACTCAGTCTCGCTAACACTACAGTGCACAACAGAATAGTAGTGAGTAGTGAACACTACTGACTACTCTGACTACACAAATCGAATATTAAGCGGCAGATTACCGGAAGGGAACACAGTCTAAGTCTCTAAGATTGTCGCCTATAACAGATAGAATAGATATGGCTGATTTTCTGAAGAATGGAAAACTGGAGCAAGCAAGTAAGCTACGTCTTTGTAACAGGTAACTTTTCCATTTTTTTCTTGGCTTGTTCGTGGACCCCCTGGCAACCCGCTGCGGACCCCCAAGGGTCCGCGGACCACAGGTTGAAAACCTCTGCCCTAGAAGATCAGAGTGGTCGTCTATGTGTGGAGCCTCAGGAGATGGGGGAGATCTTAAACAGTTTTTTTGCATCAGTATTTACTCAGGAAACTGGCATAGTGGATATGAAAGGAAGGGAAATAAGTAATAGTGTCATGGAACATATAGAGATTAAAGAGAAGGAGGTGCTTGCTGCTTTACAGTGAATAAAGGTAGATAAATCCCCCGGGCCTGATAAGATATTTCCTCGGACATTGAGAGAGACTGGTGTAGAAATTGCAGGGGCCCTGGCAGATATATTTTAAATGTCCTTAGCCACGGGTGGGATGATGGAGGACTGGAGGGTAGCTCATGTTGTTCTGTTGTTTAAAAAAGGATCTAAAAGTAAACCAGGTAATTACAGGCCATTGAGCCTGACATCAGTAGCAGGTAAATTATTAGAGGGTGTTCTGAGAGATTGGATATATCGGATATACAAATATTTGGATAGCCAAGGGCTGATTAAGGATAGTCAGCATGGCGTTGTGTGTGGTAGATCGTGTTTAACGAACCTTGTAGGGTTTTTCGAGGAGGTTACCAAGAAAGTAGTTGAAGGGAAGGCTGTGGATGTTGTCTACATGGACTTTAGTGAGGCCTTTGACAAGGTCCCACATGGGAGGTTAATTCAGAAGGTTCAGACGCTAGGTATCCATGGAAAGGTTGTAAACTGGATTCAAAATTGGCTGTGTGGGAGAAGACAGAGTGGTAGTGGATGATTGTTTCTCAGACTGGAGGCCTGTGACTAGTGGTGTGCCTCAGGGATCTGTGCTGGGGCCATTGTTGTTTGTTGTCTATATCAATGATCTAAATGATAATGTGGTAAATTGGATCAGCAAGTTTGCTGATGATACTAAGATTGGAGGCATAGTGGACAGCAAGGAAGGCTTTCAAAGCTTGCAGAGGGATCTGAACCAACTGGAAGAATGGGCCAGAAAATGGAAGATGGAATTTAATGCCAACAAGTTTGAGGTGTTGCATTTTAGAAGGACAAATCAAGGTAGGACATACACAGTAAATGGTAGGTCACTGAGGAGTGCAGAGGAACAAAGGAATCTAGGAGTTCAGATACATAATTCCCTGAAAGTGGCTTTGCAGGTAGGCAGGGTTGTAAAGAAGGTTTTTGGCATCCTGGAATTCATAAATCAAAGTATTGAGTATAGGAGTTGGGATGTTATGGTGAGGTTGTATAAGACATTGGTGAGGCCAAATTTGGAGTATTGTGTACAGTTCTGGTCACCTAACTATAGGAAGGATATCTGTAAGATTGAAAAAGAGCAGAGGAGATTTATTAGAATGTTGCTGGGTCTTCAGGAGTTGAGTTACAGTGAAAGATTGAACAGGTTAAGACTTTATTCCTTGGAGCACAGAAGAATGAAGGGAGATTTGATAGAGGTTTACAAAATTATGAGGGCTATAGACAGAGTTAATGTGAGTAGGCTCTTTCCACCTAGATTAGGAGAGATAAGTACAAGAGGACATGGCTCTAGGGCGAAAGGGGAAAAGTTTAGGGGGAACATTAGGGGGAACTTCTTCACTCAAAGAATGGTGGGAGTATGGAACAGGCTGCCATCTGATGTAGTAAATGCGGGCTCACTCTTGAGTTTTAAGAATAAATTGGATAGATACATGGACGGGAGGGGTCTGGAGGGTTATGAGCTTGGTGCAGGTAAATGGGACTAGCGGAATACCTATGGTTCTATGGATCATTCACAGAAACATGAGTGCTTCTGGGCAGTCTACTAAAATGTTAAGACATGGGTCATTTATCAGGTAATGTCAAGAAGGTTGTCCACATTGCAGCAATTAAAATATTGTCTCCATAGAATAAAATAATGAGTGGCATTGCGCTGATCACAACACGTATTTTATGATGGCCATCCATACTAGCCCTATGTCCACAATAAATCTGTGTTGCCACGCAGTTGCTAAGGGCTTCTTCTTGTTGCAATGACACAGCAGGCCATTAGCACTGACTAGGCCACAGGCAATGGGAACTAAGGCCCTGCCCAGAGACACCTGATGACCCTCTGATAGCTCACACTGCTAAAGGATTTTCCACTGTTTACAAATGATGCTGATGATCAGAGACATCTGAAAACAGTTTAAAAAAAAGAATAAGAACTTATCAAAGAACAAACACTAAACATTTAAATGCATAAAATTACTATAGATTAATCGAAATATTTGTACAGATTGAAATAAACAAAACACATCTCTAAACTTACCTTTTAAATAAATCTCATTCTGGCCGAGTTAGATATTTTGAAGAGAAAGTTAACTGAACAGATAAGGGGAAGCCCTTGACACTATTGATGAGGGCTTCCATTGACATTCTATAAGATCCTGCATAAGTTGTTTCCAATTCCATGAGAGCACATGTACAGCAAATTGATTAGCAGGTAGGAGACAGTGTGCAGGACTCTCTGGTTGGCAGATATGACATTTTCTTAGACCATAAGACCATAAAGCATAGGAGCAGAATTAGGCCATTTGGTCCATCGAATCTGCTCCGCCATTCAATCATGGCTGATTTATTTTTCCCTATCAATCCATTCTCCTG
Source organism: Pristis pectinata (assembly GCF_009764475.1). NCBI lineage: Eukaryota > Metazoa > Chordata > Chondrichthyes > Rhinopristiformes > Pristidae > Pristis > Pristis pectinata. The sequence goes on from NC_067405.1 coordinate 19,610,160, forward strand.
CCTTCTCCCTGTAACCTTTGATGTCCTTACTAATCAAGAACCTATCAACCTCCATTTTAAGTATACCCAATGACTTGGCCTCCACAGCCGTCTGTGGCAATGAATTCCACAGATTCACCACTCTCTGGATAAAGAAATTCCTCCTCGTATCTCCTAAAGGGATGTCCTTCTATTCTGAGGCTGTGCCCTCTGGTCCTAGACTCTCCCACTACTGGAAACATCCTCTCCACATCCACTCTATCCAGGCCTTTCAATATTCGGTAGGTTTCAATGGGATCCCCCTCATCCTTCTAAACTCCAGCGAGTACAGGCCCAGAGCCATCAAATGCTCCTCATACATTAACCCTTACATCCCTGGGATCATTCTCATAAACCTCCTCTGGACCCTCTCCAATGCCAGCACATCCTTCCTTAGATATGGGGCCCAAAACTGCTCACAATACTACAAATGTGGTCTGACCAATGCCTTATAAAGCCTCAGCATTACATCCTTGCTTTTATATTCTAGTCTTCTTGAAATAAATGCTAACATTGCATTTGCTTTTCTTACTACCGACTCAACCTGCAAGTTAACCTTTAGGGAATCCTGCACTATGACTCACAAGTCCCTTTGCACCTTTGATTCCTGAATTCACTCCTGGTTTAGAAAATAGTCTACGCCTTTATTCTTTCTACTAAAGTGCATGACCTTACATTTCCATCCACTGTCTTCCATCTGCCACTTCTTTGCCCATTCTCCTAACCTGTCCAAATCCTTCTGCAGACTCCCTGCTTCCCCAACACTACCTGCCCCTCCACCTATATTTGTATCATCTGCAAACTTGGCCACAAAGCCCTCAATTCCATCATCCAGATCATTAACATATAACGTGAAAAGTAGCGGACCCAACACTGACCCCTGCGGAACACCACTAGTCTTTGGCAGCCAACCAGAAAGGGCCCCCCTTATTCCCACTCTTTGCCTTCTGCCAGTCAGCCAATCTCCTATCCATGTTAGTACCTTTCCTGTAATGCCACAGGTTTCTATCTTGTTTAGCACCCTCACATGTGGCACCTTGTCAAAGACCTTCTGAAAGTCCAAGTCAACAGCATCCACTGACTCCACTTTGTCTATCCTGCCCATTACTTCCTCAAAGAATTCCAACAGATTTGTCAGGCAAGATGTCCCCTTAAGGAGACCATGCTGACTTCAGTCTATTTTATCATCTTCTTTGAAGTACCCAGAAACCTCATTCTTAATAATAGACTCTAACATCTTACCAACCACTGAAGTCAGGCGAACTGGCCTCTAATTTCCTGTCTTTTGCCTCCCTCCCTTCTTAAAGAGTGGAGTGACATTTGCAATTTTATAGTCCTCCAGAACCATTCCTGAATCTAGTGATTGTTGAAAGATTACTACTAATGCTTCCACAATCTCTTCAGCTACCTCTTTCAGAACCCTGGGGTATATTTCATCCTGTCCAGGTGACATCTACCTTCAGACCTTTCAGCTTCCCAAGTAATAGCGACTATACTCACCTCTGTCCCCGACTCTCTCGAATTTCTGGCATGTTGCTGGTGTCTTCCACAATGAAGACTGATGCAAAATACTTATTCAGTTCATTCGCCATTTCTTTGTTCTGCATTACAACCTCTCCAGTGTCATTTTCCGGTGGTCCGACGTCCACTCTTTATATATCTGAAAAAACTTTTGGTATCCTCTTTTATATTATTGGCTAGCTTACCTTCACATTTCATCTTTTCTCCCCTTATTGCTTTTTTAGTTGTCTTCTGTTGGTTTGTAAAAGCTTCCCAATCCTCTAGCTTCCCACTAATTTTTGCAATATTTTATACCCTCTCTTTTGCTTTTATGCTGTCTTTGACTTCCCTTGTCAGCTACGGTTGCCTCATCCTCCCTTTAGAATGCTTCTTCTTCTTTGGGATGAAATCCTGTGTCTTCCGAATTACTCCTAGAAACTCCTGCCATTGCTGCTCTACCAAAAACCTTGTTAGGGTCTCCTTCCAATCAACTTTGGCCAGCTCTTCTCTCATGCCTCTATAGTTACCTTTACTCAACCATAATACCGATACAACAGATTTTAGCTATTACCTCTCAAAACGCAATGTGAATTCTATCATATTATGATCATTACCTCCTAAGGGTTCATTTACCTAAAGTTCCCTAATCAAATTTTGTTCATTGCACAACACCAAATCCAGAATTGCCTTTTCCTTAGTAAGCTCAAACACAAGCTCCTATAAAAAGCTATCTCCAAGACATTTTACAAATTCCTTCTCTTGGGATCCAGGGATCTGAGTTAGAACCTAGGATTCTCACTAAATGTGGCTCTACTATAGGAACAAAAGGCGCTGTCTACATCAAGTGGCTCAGTGCATCATGAGAAAATTGCAAAGGGATATTGATAGGCAGAGTAAAAGGGAAAATCTGTAGTAAATAGGGGCAATGTCACCAGCCTCCCCTCCTTGGACTCCATGTCTTTACCTCTCATTGTCTTGGTGAAGCAGCCAGCATAATCAAAGACCCCACCCACCCAGGTCATTCTCTCTTCTTTCCTCTTCTATCGGGTAGAAGATACAGGAGCCTGAGGGCAAGTACCACCAGACTTAAGGACAGCTTCTACCCCACTGTGATAATACTATTGAACAGTTCCCTTATATGATGAGATGGACTATGACCTCATGATCTACCTGGTTGTGACCTTGCACGTTATTGCACTGCACTTTCTCTGTAGCTGGGTTGCTTTACTCTGTACTGTTATTGTCTTTACCTGGTTTACATCAATGCACTCTGTACTAACTCAATGTAACTGCACTATGTAATGAATTGACCTGTATGATCGGTATGCAAGACAAGTTTTTCACTGTACTTTGGTACAAGTGAAAATAATAAACCAATACCAATACCAATGGAGAGAAACTTGATTCTACCTATTTTGGATCCAATAAAGAAAAGCCACAATATTTCAGGAACTGTGGGGAAATGCAGGAGTCCAAGTATAAAATTGGACTCCTGCATCCATTGGACAGACACAATAAGAACTGTAAAGCTCAATAGGATGTTGGACTTCATCTTAAGAAACCTGAATACAAAGGGGTGAAAGTTATGTAATTTATAGAAAGCTGTGATAGGTTAAGAGTCTGGGCAGGAAGGTTGCAAAAGAAGTATAATGGAAGGAAGCAGGAGATTACTCACTTTGGTAGCAGGACTCAAATAACTATTTTTTAATGCAGAATAATTGTGAAATGTTCATTTTCAGGGAGATTTATTTCCACATACATGAATTATAGGAAGTTAAAGTGCACCTACTCCAAGTAATTAGAATGAAAAAGAGAAACTAGATTTTATTACCACAAGGTTTGCGTGTAAAAGATTGTATGGGTTTTGGAGAGCATACATTTCTTTTCTCAGAAAAGATATTCTTGCCTTGGAAAGGGTATAATGAAGGATTAATAGATCAATTCCTTGGATGACAGCATTGTCTTTTGAGTAAAGATTAAGCAGTTTCAATGACTGAGAGGAGATTTCAATGAAACATAAACATTTCTGAAAAGACTTGACAGGTTGGATGTCAAGAGCTTGTTTCACTTAACTGGTAAGTTTAAAAATAGAAAGTATTGTCTTAGAATGAGGGTTCAGGCATTTACAACTGAGATAAAGAGGAATTTCTTCTCACAGATGGTCATGAATCCTTGGAAATGTGTGATAGCCAAATCATTGCAGTCGTGGCCAAGATAGAATTCTGGATTACTGGGGAGCCAATGGTTATGAATAACAGGCAGGATAGTTGAACTGACAACAAAATCAGACCATCCTTGAACATATTGACTAGCAAAACTGCCGTGAAGGACCATAGGACATGGTCATGATCCTATTTCTTATTTTCTTAAAATTACATAGACAATGATTCTACTTCCTTGAGCACAGACAGTTAAGCTCAAGCCAGATCTAAATGAGGCATTTAGAGTAACTGAAGGAGTTGATAGATTTCTCTGGTGGTGATAAATTTTTACTCCTTTTAGGTGGTCCCTCAGGGTCAAGGCTGACTTGCTTCCACTCAGTTCTGTGGGCTTCAAGGTGACTAATTAGTCCAATGTGGGAACCACATATGGGGCAGGAGGTGCCTAATGGAACAGCTGGGTGGGTAATTTGTGAGGTGGTGCAAATCTTTTGCTGTTTACACAGGGCTTCTATCTGCACAGGGCTTCTATCTGCACTCAATGTATGGTCTTGAGGTTCTCAGGGTCATTCCAAAAGTTTCTTCTCAACTTTGAGCAGTCATGGACCAAGGATTCCCTGGAATAAGTGAGAATGGACAAAGGATTCCCTGGAATAAATGAGAATGTTTTCTCAGAAAGGCTTTGAGAACATTGTTAGAATTATTTCCTCTGTTCACCTGATAACATGTCCTTGTTACAGAGTTCAAAATACAGTATCTTTCAGTAATCTGGCAATGGATATGCAAATGACATGGGCTGCCTAACAAAACCAACTAAGTGTAACCCAGCCTTCATTGCTGGGTATGTTGCCCTGGGAAATAACACTGACATTGATTTGCTTAACTTCCCAGCAGATAGGAACGACTTTGCAGATACACAATATGAGGTTGCCTGTTATAGGTGACTCAAATCTCAGAAGCATATAGGAAGGCTGGGATTATTTATGACCAATAGACAACAAGTTTTCTGTCAGCTTTCAAGACCTGATCTTTAAACACCTTCTTCTCAGACAGCTAAAGGTGCACAGAGGCAATAATGAATTTCATGATCGATGTTGGCCCTCACTAACAGGTAGTTCCCAAGGCATGGGAAGTGCTTCACCTTTTCTAGGATCACACCAGGAAACTTGACTAGAGGGTGTGTTATACAGTGGGGTAGGTTGGTAGACGAACTTTGATCTGCAGATGTTGAATGTAAGTCCCATCTTCATGCATGCTCCATTTGACAATGACTTGGAGCTTGGTCTCTGAATGTGCACAAATGCAAGAATGTCTGTGTACTGTAGCTCAGCTTCTGAGACTGGGGCGACCTTGGTTCTAGAGTGGACGTGGAGTAGGTTGAACATTTTTCCATAAATCCTGCAGGTTAATTCCATTCCAGCAGGAAGATTGTTGGAAGTGATTTGCAGCATTAGAGCAAGAAAGACTGAACAAACTGTCAAGGTGATGCAGTGGCCATGCTTGATTCTGGTCTGCACTAAAATTCGATCAATTGGGTCAGATCATGGCTTGGATCATAATGAAGCAAGCAGCTGAATTAAAGGGGTTTGCTCCACAGTAGCTGCAGCTGATGAGACAAAGTCTTTAGTGAGGCTAAAAATGACTATGTATAATGGCTGCTACTGCTTCCTGCATTTCTCTTGGAGATGGTGAGCGATGAAACCATACGCATTCTGCCTATAAATGGATGGATCCTTTTTGTGGGTCAGGGAGCAACTCTTCAGCCAATGTGAGGATGCAGTTGAGTCTGACCGGATGATCACCTTCTCTGTGGTAGACCATCTGTAGATTGGTTTCTTTGCTTAAAGTTGGTCCTGATTCCCTCTTGTCAGACACAGATAATGACGTTGTGGATTTATTACTGATATTTCTCACAGATGAGTCTTCAAACCTCTGCAGTGTTTCCATCTGTTCCAGAGTCCTTTTGTTTTCTTTTGGATGGGATATAGCCTTTTCAACTTCTTTTGGCTGTCAGAGTGGTAGCAAGCATTGGTTACTGTGGAACGGAGTCAAGGCGCTCATGTTGTGGATAGAGTTATGATTGAGAAGTCCGTCGAAATGTTCTTTCCAGTGGACACTGACTGCCTCTCTGTCCTTGATAAGTTGATCTCAATTCTTGACTCTCAATTGGGTATACCAAACAAGAACAAAACATTAGAATTAGAGCCATAATCGAAAAGAAACACTTCTTCACATTAAAGGTAGTCATGATCTGGAAATGTTGTTGAGAGTAGATCAATTGATTTGCAGATGAAGTCTGAGGAACATAATATGCGACTCTTGTTCCTCTCTTAGGCATTTTCAGTTCCTAAGGTAAAATTGATACCAATTAGCTGCAAAGTCTTGCTATGTCAATGCTGGTTTACTAATCAGACCGTTATGCAATGGAAAACCAAAATAAGAGATTGGAAATCTGAAATAAAAACTAAAAAGGATCTACAAATTCTATCCCATCATGGTCTGGTTACTTGTAACTTTTTCATGTCTCCTCAGTCAAGTTTGTGTTCTGTTTAAATACCTCTTCAACAAAAATATTTTCTTCTTCTCCTCCACTGACAACAGCAATTCATGCCAGGAGATTGATTCCATTGGAATAATTTTGAGTACCTCCATTCAGAGAGATGATAGTAGCCTAGGTGATCTGTTGGGCCCTCCTCCCCATTGACCCTCTCCACCCACTCCTCCAACCATCACCCCCCATCCACCCATCCCCACCTTACTTCCACAGTCTTCTGACTCCCACTCCTCAGTGGCAGGTCAATGAAACCAATAGTTGCTAATGATTATTGCTCATTCAGCAACAAATTAGTATGAATTTAGGTTCTACTTTCAATTAGTTTTCTCTGTGGATGTCCTCAAAGCACATTAATCAATCTGGCTGCAGTTTATTACTATTGGAAGTAGGAGCCACTTGTATGTGTTTGTACCTTATAATATTGAGAGACATAACAAAAATTAATGGTATCTCAGGAATGAATTGCAATGTTACATAATAAATTGAAGCAAATGTACTTGTTGAAGAGACACAGTAAATTTCTCTTATTACTGCCATTTATCTTCAGGTAACACAATTTGCTTTGCAGTAGAAAACAACAAGCAAATGCTCATGTCAGCTGTGGCACAGTGGGTAACACCTTTGACTCAAAGGTTCATGTTCAAGTCTAATTGCTGAGAATTGAGCATTAAGCACGAGTTTGACATTCTAGTGCAGTACTAAAGAAGTGCTAAATTGCCGTGGGTGTCCTACTTTGGATGAAATGTTAAACTGAGACCCATCTGGGTGGATGCAAAAAACATTAGATTTACCCTGACTGTCCAAGCCAACATTGTCCCTCATTGAATATCACTTAAAACAAATTATCTGGTCATGATCATGTTGTTGTTTGTGCAAGCTCGATGAGCACAGATTTGCAGCCACGTTTTCTGCACTATTACAGGGACTGATGCTAAAATGATACTCCATTAGCAGCAAAATTCTTGGGATTGCAAATGTAAGTTTCCTTTTCCTTTGGAGATCCAAAAACAGAGCTTACTCATAGAAGGTATAGAAAGTGCTTCACTTGCCTCTAGGGGTTGCTACGTTGAAGCAGGTCATTGTTATTTTTGACCTTATAAAGCATTGTGCAAGCTTGATGCTACAGTAGCGTTTTGGACTTGAGGTTGCTTATCAAAGATTGGACTTTGACAAGGGTTAAACAATGGCCATGATATTTCAACACATTTCAACACAACATATTTCAATGACACATTGCCATTTTCCCAGTATAATTTTTTTGGAAACTGAAATCAGGAAAAACTAATTCTACACAGTTTTGAAGTGTTCAGGTTTCAAATATTCCCATGGGGTTTTTTATACCCTTGTGAACAGGTTAGTCAGCTTCATCATGGCTGAATGACAGCATCTCCTGGAACACACTGGTTCCTCATGTAGATGAGGTGATTAACTTAGTCCATAAACCTATAATCTTCTGAGTTAGTGCCATTGATTTTCAATTCTGAACCAAGATGGTAGTCCAGGCACTCTCTTTAAACTCATTTAAATAATTCCTCATGGTTCAGCCTGACGGTATAACAAGTTTGTTACTGAAATATTTAATATTAGGGTTAACATTTCAGGTCAAAATCTTTTCTTTAGAACTCCAGAAGAGAGATGGTTGCTTCATGCTTGAGCAATGTCCTGATACTTCACCAGAGCAAAGAACAAAATCTTGTCAATGTTTGTCAGTTTTGTGTTTTCTTATTTTGCCTGTAGCACAAGTACAGCACTAGTACAGCAGTGCACTACAAGAAATAAATGTATGAAATCACATCTCATATCACTTACATGTAAGGTTCACTCTAATTGTGCCAAGACTGCAATGCAGCCAACAACTGTTCATGGAACTTGGAGTATAGAGCTGCCATCTCTTGTTAACTAATGGTGCTGCAACAAATCTTTCAGTATCTTCCAATTGAATTATAATTGAATGACTGTTCCTCTGTGGTTGATTGTAACCAAATCTAAGTTTTGGATCCACAATTAGTTGAGAGCGCTGCCCATGATCTTTCTTTCTTTCTTTTTCATTTTCAATCTTTTCATTAGTTTTCAAATTAGTACAGATTAATATATAACATCAATGTTTGTACATGTAATACAAAGAGATCAGGAGAACAATCATGGCATAGATAATCATAAAGAACAATAAAATATAAAAAAATCTGTAGATCCAACGATCTCTTAGTAAATGAATATAATATAAAAGAAAGAAAAAGATTTATTATATAAATAAAAAAAGAAAGAGAAAAAAAAACCAAATAGGAAAAATTATAAACAATATATCAAACCAAACTAAGCTAAACAGAAAAATTTCAAAAAAAAACAAACAAAAAAAAAAGACTGGACTAAAATTTCTCAGTAGAAACAGAGCAATATTATGTCATCAACTCCGTTCCTCTAAGTTGGAAAGTTATTGAAAGGGGATTTATATCATGTGAAAATATTGAATAAATGAACTCCAAATATCTTCAAATTTAAGCGAAGGATCAACAGTACCATTCCTAATTTTTTCCAAGTTTAAACATGACATAGTTTGAGAGAACCATTGAAAAGTAGTAGGGGGTATTGGATCCTTCCATTTAAGCAAAATGGATTGTTTGGCCATTAATGTGACAAAGCAATCATACGGTTAGCAGAAGCAGATAAATGGCCAGACTCTATCCTAGTAATCCAAAAATTGCAGTGATAGGGTGAGGTTGTAAATCAATCTTCAACGCATTTGAAATAATGTTAAAAATGTCTTTCCAATATTTTTCCAAAAGAGGACAGGACCAAAACATACGTGTCAAAGAAGCCACATTCGATTTACATCTGTCAAATATAGGATTTATATGGTGATAAAAATGAGCTAGCTTATCTTTTGTCATATGGGTCCTGTGAACTACCTTAAACCGTATCAAAGAGTGTCTGGCACACATTGAAGATGTATCAACTAAATGAGGAATTTTCTTCCAAGTCTCTGTAGGTGTAGATGTCTGGAGTTCACTTTCCCATTCATTCTTAATCTTGTCCATTGGTTCTGGATGTATTTTCATAATTAAATCATAGATTATTGCTATCAAGCCCTTCTGATAAGGATTAAGACCTAAATTTTTTTCTGTAATTTTGGTTTTGTAAGGTGTCGGAAAAGAGGGTATAGTAGCTTTTAAAAAGTTTCTAATCTGCAAATATCGAAAAAAGTGTGATCTAGCCAAATTGTATTTGTTAGACCATTGTTCAAAAGATGAAAAACAGTTATCAATGAATAAATCACAAAAACATACTATTCCCTTCCTTTTCCATATGGAAAAAGCTGAGTCAACTCTGGATGGATGAAAAAAAATTAGATTGAATGGGACTTGACAGGTTAAATTTATTCAATCCAAAAAATTTACAAAATTGAAACCATATTCGTATTGTATGTTTAACTATTGGGTTAATCATATGTTTACTTAATTTGGTAAGTGCAAAAGGCAGTGAAGCTCCTAAAATAGAAACTAATGAAAATTTGAGTACTGATTGGTGCTCAAGGTGTACCCATTTGGGGCATTGAATTACATCTGAATCTTGTATCCAAAAAATTAAATACTAATTGCCCAATAATATAATCTAAAGTTAGGCAGGGCCATACCACCATCCTTTTTTAGTTTTTGTAAATATTTCTTACTTAATCTTGGGTTTTTATTCTGCCAAATATATGAAAGAATTTTATAATGAACAGTGTCAAAAAAAGATTTCGGGACAAAAGTTGGAATCGCTTGAAATAAATATAAAAATTTTGGTAAAATATTCATCTTAACAGCATCAATTTGGCCTACCAATGATAAAGACAGAGGGGACCATTTAGTAAATAATTGTTTAACATGGTCAATTAAAGGCAATAGATTAGCTTTAAGTAAGTCCTTATGTTTCTTGGTAATTTTAACACCTAAATACATAAAATAGTCAGTTACCAATCTAAAAGGTAATTGCCTATAAATTGGGGTTTGCATATTTAATGGAAAAAGTTCACTCTTATTAAGATTTAATCTATAGGCAGAAAAAACACTAAATTGATCTAGTAGTGATAGTACTACGGGGATATATTCCTCTGGATTAGAAATATAAAGTAACATGTCATCTGCATAAAGAAATATCTTATGAATCTTCTGTCCGCGAGTAATGCCACATACATTTGAAGAGTCCCGGAATGCAATAGCCAAGGGTTCTAAAGCAATATCAAATAATAAAGGGCTTAACGGGCAACCTTGTCTAGTACCTTGAAAAAGCCTAAACAAAGGAGATCTTTGATTATTAGTAAGTATTGAAGCCATAGGTGTATAATAAATCATTTTAATGGCAGGTATAAATTTAGGGCTAAAATTAAATTTTTGAAGTGTAATGAATAGATATTCCCATTCAACTCTGTCAAACGCCTTTTCAGCATCTAGTGAAACAACACATTCTGGAATTTGGGATGAAGGGGTATATATAATATTCATTAATCTCCTGATATTAAAATGTAAATAACGATCCTGAATAAATCCTGTCTGGTCTTCAGAGATAATTTATGGAAGAACCTTTTCCAATCTAAAGGGCAATATTTTGGAAAATATTTTTGAATCTACATTTAATAAAGAAATAGGTCTATAAGATGCACAATCAGTGGGATCTTTATCCTTTTTAAGAATTAAAGAAATAGTTGCTTCATAGAAAGATTGTGGTAGTTTACCCACTGATAGGGCATCTTTAAAAATTTTGGCTAACCAGGGAACAAGAATATCAGAAAAGGATTTTAAAAATTCAGCTGTATATCTGTCAGGGCCAGGTGCTTTACCCGAGTTCATTGAAAATATTACTTTCTTTATTTCTTCCTCCGAAATGGGAGCATCTAATGTAGAACGTTCATTTAAAGATAATTGGGGAATCTTCAAATCTCTTAAAAATTCATGCATTAATGTAGGATCCTCAGGGGATTCTGATTGGTATAAAGAAGAATAAAATTCTTGAAAGGATTTGTTAATTGGAACCTGATCTATCATGTAGGTACCATCTGGTTTACGAATTAGATAAAGTAGCTTTCAATTGGTTGGCCAATAATTTACCTGATTTGTCACCATGTATGTAAAATTGACTTTTGTTTTTAAGCAGTAGATTTTCAATAGAAGATGTTAATAATAAACTATGTTGTAATTGGAGCTCTGTTCTCTTTTTAAAAAGCTCCAGATTAGGAGTATCAGAATATTTTTTATTGATTTCTTTAATCTTGTCAGCTAATATACATATTTCGTTATTAGATCATTTTTTCAATCCAGCGGAATATGAAATAATTTGACCATGGATATATGCTTTTAAAGTATCCCATGTTATCCCACTGGAGATTTCTTCAGTAAAATTAGTTAAAAAGAAAAATGAAATCTGTTCTTTAATAAATTGGACGAAATCTAAACCTTGTAATAGAGAAGGGTTAAATCGTCATTGTCTGACATCAAAGGATACATCTGGTAAGTTAATTAATAAACTCAATGGTGCATGATCAGAAATGGCAATTGCATCATATTTACAGTCCATAGTAAGTGGAGCTCGTCTAGCATCAATAAAAAAAAATCAATCCTCGAGTAATTATGGTAGACATGAGAAAAGAATGAAAATTCTTTATCATATGGGTGTAGAAATCTCCAAACATCTAAAATTCTGGATGTCTTTCAATCTCAAAAACATCATGGATTTCAATCCACAGCCTCATTCATATGAGATGCTGAGTTACAAGGCACCAAATAAGAATCCTGATGCTGCTCGCAGGGACTGGAACCCCTCACTACCCACTTCCAAACAATACTTCGCCATCTTGGAGATTAGGAAGACACAGTGGCACAGTTCATAGAGAAGCGGCCCTGCAGCACCAAAGACCCAGGTTCAATCCTGACCTCAGATGCTGTCAGCATATAGTTTGCACATTTTCTCTATGTTTGCATGGGTTTCCTCTGGATGTTCTGCTTTCCTCCCCCATCCCAAAGGCGTGGATTAATAGATTAATTGCCCATTGCAAATTGCCCCTGGTCTGTAGGTGAGTGGTAGGATCTGGGGGTCTGGGGACAGATGATGAGAATGTGGGAAGAAGAAAAGAAAAGGAGTAATATAGGGTTAGTGCAAATGGTTGGCACTGACTCAGTGGGCCAAAGGCCTGGTTCTGTGCCATAAGTCTCTATAACTCTATGACGTGTGGACTGGAGTGAGTGGCATTGCATCAGCGACCCCACTGCATCAGTGACCCTGACTACTTTTGAAAGGTTCCAACGCTGCTTCTCAAGAATAATAACAGATTATTTTTTGGCTGGGTCTCTTCTTCTCTATCACCTGTGGGATGATTAAGGTGGGTTAACATCATTTCCAAACTAAATTAACAAATAGGTCCTTAGACCTGAATTTACATATTGAAATTGGCCTGAAAAAGCTAAATCCTGTGAGCACCCAAACTTAGGTCCCTTTCCAAATGATCCTTCATCATTAAGGTGAAGAGACAGTAAGTTACCCAACCCTAGTTTGGCAGTCTTACTGACTTTTTAATGGCAGGGATACAAACAAAATTATACACTTCTTAATCATCAATGAAACCATGGTTCCTGGAGAGAAATCAAAAATACTGAGCAGCTTACAGTTTTAATTGAATTTCATGGATAAATAAGTAAATTAACGTATTTTTATTCTTTCACAGTACATTGCGATAGTAGCAGCCCAGCATCCATTGCCCATCCTTTATTATCCTTGAAAAGGAGCCACCTCTTGAACTGCAGTGTTCTAGCTGAACAACTAACACCTTGTGTCACTATTGTAAGAGTCATTCCTTTTCTAAACAGTGGTCCATTTGCTTTATCAGCATTGCTCCATACGCATCAAATTCTGAAAAGCTGCTGAACAAGCTGCAGGAGAGTTAACCTTGCTTACTAAAAACTGTCAAGTCAAAAAGCAGTATACAACTGTAAAATCAGTATGAGTAGGACTGCGTCCCTAGCAAATGCAAGACCTTAATGAGGCTCTGGACTTCAGCATTTTCATTCCTGTTCCTCAGTCACATTCCATAACTCTGTTTATTTTGCTGTGCATATTTGAAACCCAGTGACCTCACAGATTACATATAAAAATAAATAGTTCCAATAGGACTGACACAAATTCCATAGCTTATGTCACTTTTTCATACAAGCCTTACATCTCTTTGTCCTGTTGAAATTCACATGAATTGTAAACCTTCCACTTTCTGAGCATATATGTTTACATAATTCAGTTCTTTCTATCAGTGAGCAATGTGTTTGGACTTAAACTAGTTAAATTTGATGGGCCTGGAATAAACCCAAAAATAACAAAATAATGTGCAGGGCCAAGAACAAAATGCCATTGAGTAACCAGCAAATGTTTCACAAGCATCATGTTATTAACTCTGGAAGTGCTGGTAGCACTTTTACCCCTGCATCATAAGGCTTTGGCTTTAACATAAAGGGCAAAACCCTAGGCTAAGACTCTACTGAAACACTGAGGGAATATTTCATTGTTGGTGAAGCAACCTTTTTTTTAAATGAGGATCCATCTTGTCTCTCTTAAAAGTTCATTTGCACTACTTTGAAAAGAGACCCGAAGATTTATCCATTGTTGGCAAGTCTACCTTTATCTGTCGATCAACATCATTTGAACAGACAATCCACTCATTACCAATACGGTGCTTCTGGGGGCTGGCAAAGCACAAATTGACATCCTTGTTTTCTATATCATGACAGTGAATACACTTCAGATATACTTGACTGACATACAGTGCTTTGGATGACCAGAAAGTTGTCATGAAAATAGTAAATAAAAACAGAAAATGCTGGCAAAACTCAGCAAGTCAAGTAGCATCTGTGGAAAGAGAAACCATCGATGTTTCAGGTCTGTGACCCTTCATCAGAAGGTACACATTTTCTTATTAGATTGATCTGTGCTTTGACATGGTTTTGAATAAAATAATATTGGAAACCTTATAGGGTAAATCTCTGCCAGTCCACTGTCTGGCTCACCTGGCTCTGTTTTGCACACTCCCTTTAAACTCTATGTGACCCTGTTTCCCTGCTCCTCGTAAACTCACCCGGGCCCCATACATGCTTCTATTAAACTCACCGGTGCCCTGTTTTCATGCTCCCTTTAAACTCACCAGGACCTTGTTTCATGCTCCTTTTGCACTCACCAGGGCCTTTTTCCCCACTTCCTATAAACTCATATGATCCTGTTTTCAGTGGTCGTTGTATGTCCACAAGTCCCTGTTCCTACGCTCGTTACAAACTCACTGGAGCCTTGTTCCAAACCTCCTTATGTACTCAGTGGGACTCTGTTTCCAGTGCTACTTATGAACTCACCCTTGTCCCATAACCTCGCTCATTATAAACACGCTGGGGCCCATTTCTCAAACTCCCTTTAAAGTCACCGCAGCCCCATTTCGCAGGCTCCCTTTAAACTCACTGGATCCCTGTTTCCTGTACTCCCTTTAAATTCACCTGGTTCACTGGAATACTTGTTTTACTACTGAGTAACATCTAAACAAAAATCCAGTTAAAAATGTGTTGGGATGTCAACAAGAGTAAAATAGTCTGGAAAATCTTCCAAATTCCTGAGGGTGCTAGATTATCAGATTTCTACCATATGCAGAATTAGTAACTTTACTGTGACCCAGCCCCAGATTACATTCACAAGGATGTTACCAGGACTGAAGGACTTGAGTTATTAGGGGAGATTGAATCCATGGGGCTTTACTCCCTGGAGCGTAGAAGGCTAAGGGGTGACCTTATAGAGGTACACAAAATCATGAGGGGCATAGATAAGGTGAATGGTCACAATTTTTTTTCCCAGGGTGGTGGAGCCTAAAACTAGAGGGCATTGGTTTAAGGTGAGAGGGGCAAGGTTTAAGGGGAGCTGAGTGTCAACTTTTTCACACAGAGGATGGTGGGTATGTGGAATGACCTGCCAGAGGAAGTGGTAGAAGCAGGTACAGGTATTGGTATTGGTTTATTATTGTCACTTGTACTGAGGTACAGTGAAAAGCTTGTCTTGCATACCGATCATTTAAAAGACATTTAGACAGGTAAATGAATAGGAAAGATTTAGGGGGATATGGGCCAAACACAGACAAATGGGACTCGCTCAGGTAGGCAACTTGGTTAGCATGGACAAGTTTGGCCAAAGGGTCTGTTTCCATGCTGTAACACTCTATGATTCTATTAACTGGACTATTAAGTTTCTCTTCTGCAGGTGAGAAATTGCTCCTGGACTTCATTGACTTGTAATTGAGCAGAAGTGAAGAATGATTGTGGATCACAATGAACTCTGATAGGTCCGGATACAGGATGCCACAAACCAGTCTAAAGGAGTAACCCTCAGTGAGACTGCATGCAAGAATAAAAGGCACACATAATTTTCAGGAAGCACTCTACTATTTCTTGTACTAATGCTGATTAAAGTGGGCCTTTGAAACAGGAAAACAAAGAGATGTAGGATTTACATGGAAAAGACTTATAAACCATGACAATTATGCCCCACCTCACCTTGATTGAAACTATTTATTTTCGTAATCTGTGAGGTCACTGGGATTCAAATATGCACAGTAAAATAAACAATCTTTGAAACTGACAGTAAAATAAGCCATTTACAGCACTCTTGATAAAATGTAAAAGAAACTTTAAGTATGCCTAATCTAAAAGTGGCATTTCAATTCTCTGAAATATGCATGCAGGCCCTCCCTGGGTTATGGACACCTGACTTCTGGACACCTGTACTTATGAATGATCATTTGGGAGACTGGCAGGATGGTTCGCCAGCTGCTGCGGGGCTTCAGGCATCTTCTGCTGGGTGGGAATGGGGCATTACATAGAACATAGAACACTACAGCACAGTACAGGCCCTGCGGCCCACAATGTTGTGCTGTCATTTTATCCTGCTCTAAGATCTATCTAACCCTTACCATGTGCCTTTTCTCCTCACCCTCCCAGGCTGCAACAATTGGGGGCCAGGTTAAGCCAGACAGAGCTGAGGGCTGAGCAGACTCACTCACTCACTGAGTTAGTGAGCCTGGCTGGTGGCCACTCTTCCCAAGGCCACTCTCTCTCCCATCACAGCTGTTTCTCTGATTCCACCCCCCCCACACACACACACCATTTTTGTTGATTTCTGACCAATGAAATATTTGGGTTCCAAACAGTTATCAGGAATGTAACCCTGTTGTAACCTGGGGACTGCTTGTATATAGAATTATAAATAGTAGTATCATATAAAATATTGAATATTTTCCCCAACTCCATCTGATCATGGAACATGATGCATACAGCACTATTTGCATCTTACCTCACACATTTTTTCATCTGCTCCCTCTTTTGACCAGGTTATCATTTATTCCTCCGTGCTGTCACCCAGATCCTTGTACAGGGGTCCAAATGAAGATATGACGAGTTCCTTCAAATGTGATTTTGATTGACTACAAACCACAGAATTTAAGTACAACTGCAAATCAAGTACTTAACCAATTAAGCAAGCAACCCGGAGAAGTGTTTTGATCAGTTGTATACTACCAGAGGGAGAAAACCTAAGTAGTGGTACAAATTACACTGAAAAATTCTGACGGACATGTCCCAGAAAAAATACAAACTTACTACACCAGTGTAACTGTAGAAGAGTGGGAATGTGGATTGCTGGACAGGGTCAGTTACAAGCATTGATCCAGATAAAACTCCCAGGTCAGGTTACATACATAAAATAAACAAGTGGCCATGCAGTTGTGGGTTTCAGTGAGGACCTATGGAAATGGCAGTGTTGCTTACTACTGAAATCTAGAGGAAAATGACAGAATGGAGAACACAAGCACACAAGACTATTTTCTGGAAGCCTGCTTCCTTTACAAGAGCTGATTGCTTTGCAAACAGACCAATGGCACCACAGGTTCAAGAACACTTGAAGGATGTAACGTTAAAGTACCTTCAGTCACCTAGGTCCTATGCTCAGTAATTCTCTCCCTATAAACATCTCACTCCTTGCTTTAGGCAATCTTTGATCAAGATATTAGTCACTTTAAAATCTCCTTCTTTGACTAGTCATTCACTTAAATTCATTAAAAACTTTGTGAAGTGCACTGGGATATAAATGCCCAAACAGTACTGTCAGTGCCTATGATCTCATATTTAGTAAGAATAGTTGCTATGGCAAAGCAGTTATACTAGAAATGTTCTTATAATAAAACATGTCACAAAGCTGGTTGTTAAGTAGGTTAAAAAGAAATTAGTTGAATGTTCATTTAATATTGATATGGTTGAATGTTGTCATTAGGGCACTGGGAGAACTCTCTCCCCTTCTTTGGAAGCTGTCATGGATCTTACAGAGATTTACGAACTGGGTGCCCTGATGTCTTTTATCCATCACTGAGTAGGTTCTGCAGTTTGTTGGTGGTAGGCTACTGCATCCCTCTGCATGTTACTGATGATGCCAGCTTTGATGCCAGGACTTTGCACAGAACATTTAAGTCAACCTATCAGTCAAGCTGTTCTTCTTAGGTAGTCTCTTGGGTTCGAAGATAACTTGCTTCCACTTCTGTGGGTTGTGAGATGACCAATGAGGCCAATGTGGGAACTGAAAACTCTTCCACAGATGAGCCCGGAAGTGCCTGATGGGACAGATGGGTGGGTAGGATCTAAAATGGTGCTCCTGACACATGGACTGTAGGTTCTCAGTGCCATCTTGAACTAGTGTAGCTTTTGCATTTTTTCAAGGAAGATTGGAAAACTTCCTTGAGTCTATTTGATTGCCCTGATCATTCAAAAGTGACCTCTTTGGAAGTTCATTGGAGTGTTGCATAAAAACAAGATTGAATTTATTTCTGTTGAACAAACATCCAACAATAATTCATAAAAAATAAATAGCAAAGATCTCACTGAGTGGCAAAGTAGCTGGATAAGAGTTAAGAAAGTTGAAAAAAGGTGAGAGTGCCAATGGAAATATGCTATATACACTGGAAAGAAACTGAAGAGCAGGAGTTCATCTTCTGTTATACACCGAGTGCATGGTGTGGTAACATATGTGCTGAATTCTGCTTCTGAAATTTAGTTCAAGTGATTTCAGTTGAACCAAATTTTAGAAAGAAACCATACAACATTACAAATTGTGAATTCCTGCTCCCTGAACTTTATTAGAGCAGGAGGTGGAGGGTGAAAAATGGATAAATTAAAAGAAAAGACACATTTATTAGATATTATATTTGGTAAGTACAGCTCAAGTATCATTGAAACTCATTATAAGTGACTATTATTCTTATAGTTGACACTTTGATAGACCATTTCAAAGTTAAATGTGTCACAGTCAGGTGTAACATAGTAGGTGCTATTTTATAGTAGCAATATATCACCTTATCCCCAAATTGCTCAAAAAATTTTATGCATTTTTTCTTTGTTTTTTTTTCAGTAAATGGAATCAATAATATATAAAGATTTCACTAAAGTTAGAGCAATCAGAAGTACACATTACACAATATAAATAAATAAAAACATCCACCTATGTTCCTTTTCATTAATGCCTCCTTTAAAATTATACTTGAAGGCCTCAGTCAAGTTCAGAAGCAGTGGAATGTGTGGACTGTGCCTGATTTTCTGAGATGCATCAGTGTTATTTACAACAATCCAATAGTTTTCATGTCATCAGTTCCTGTATTTGCAATTCCTTTGCAAATGAAGCAGTCTACACCTGCATGCAGCAAGACCAAGATAACATTCAAGCATGGGCACAATGCACAAGGCAACGATCTTCTCGAACAGGACATAGACAAACTATCTGCTCTTAAAATTCCATGACATTTCCACAGCTGAGTGTCCCACCATCAACATCCTAAAGTAACCATCAACCAGAAAGTCAATTAGTCCAACAGGTCAGAGGCTGGGTGTCCTGCGATGAATGACCCACCTCCTGACATCCCGAAGCCTTTCCACCATCTACAAGGCACAAGTCAGGAGTGTAGTGGAATAGTCACCACTTGCCTGGATGAATGCAATTACAATAACATTCAAGTAGTTCAATCCCATCCAAGTCAAAGTAGCTTTTTTGACTGTGTCCACTACCCTAAGTATTCATTCCCTTCACCACCGAGTCCTAGGGCTCAACACCTCCCTCTGTAACTGGATCCTTGACTTTCTAACAAACAGACCGCAATCAGTGAGGATAGGC
The DNA here is from genome assembly GCF_009764475.1 of Pristis pectinata. Lineage (NCBI taxonomy): Eukaryota > Metazoa > Chordata > Chondrichthyes > Rhinopristiformes > Pristidae > Pristis > Pristis pectinata. The sequence goes on from NC_067405.1 coordinate 19,629,588, forward strand.
AGCAATACCTTCGACACGATTATTCTCAACACTGGTGCCCCACAAGGCTGCGTCCTCAGCCCTCTACTTTAATCCCTATACACTCTGTGTGGCCAGATTCCACTCCATCTATAAGTTTGCAGATGATACCACCGTTGTAGGCTGTATCTCAAACAGCGATGAGTCAGAGTACAAGAAAGAGATAGAGAGATTAGCGGAATGGTGTCATGACAACAACCTTTCCCTCAATGTCAACAAAACAAAAGAGCTGGTCATTGACTTCAGGAAAGGGGGCGGTGTACATGCACCTGTCTACATCAATGGTGCTGAGGTAGAGAGGGTTGACAGCTTCAAGTTCCTGGGAGTGAACATCACCAACAGCCTGTCCTGGTCAAATCATGTAGATGCCACTGCCAAGAAAGCTCACCAGCACCTCTACTTCCTCAGGAGGCTAAAGAAATTTGGTTTGTCCCCTTTGACTCTCACCAAATTCTACCAATGCACCATAGAAGGCATCCTATCTGGATGTATCACAGTTCGGTACGGCAACTGCTCTGCCCAGGACTGCAAGAAACCGCAGAGAGCTGTGGACACAGCCCAGCGCATCATGGACACCAGCCTCCCTTCCTTGGACTCTGTCTTTACCTCTTGTTGTCTTGGTGAAGCAGCCAGCATAATCAAAGACGTCACCCACCAGGGACATTCTCTCTTCTCTCTTCTTCCATCGGGTAGAAGATACAGGAGCCTGAGGGCACGTAACACCAGACAAGGACAGCTTCTACCCCACTGTGATAAGACTATTGAAAGGTTCCCTTATACAATGAGATGGACTATGACCTCATGATCTACCTTATTGCACTGCACTTTCTCTGTAGCTGTGACACTTTACTCTGTACTGTTATTGTTTTTACCTATACTACCTCAATGCATTCCGTACTAACTCAATGTAACTGCACTGTGTAATGAATAGACCTGTATGATAGGTTTGCAATACAAGTTTTTCACTGTACCTTGGTACAAGTGACAATAATAAACCAATACAAATACCAATACCAACACAGATTGACTGCAGTATTGATGCACCATAGAAAGCATCCTATCTGGATGCATCACGGTTTGGTATGGCAAATGCTCTGCCCAGGACCACAAGAAACTGCAGAGAGTTGTGGACACAGCCCAGCGCATCACGGAAACTGGCCTCCCCTCCATGGACTCAGTCTTTACGTCTTGCTGCTTTGGTGAAGCAGCCAGCATAATCAAAGACCCCACCCACCCGGGTCATCCTCTCTTCTCTCCTCTCATCAGGCAGAAGATACAAAAGCCTGAGGGCACGTACCACCAGGCTCAAGGACAGCTTCTATCCCACTGTGATAAGACTATTGAACAGTTCCCTGATACGATGAAATGGACTCTTGACCTCACAATCTACCTTGTTGTGACCTTGCACCTTATTGTCTACCTGCAATGCACTTCCCTGTAGCTGTGACATTTTACTCTGTATTCTGTTATTGTTTTTACCTGTCCTACCTCAATGCACTCTGTACTAACTCAATGTATCTGCACTGTGTAATGAATTGACCTGTATGAACAGCATGCAAGACAAGTTTTTCACTGTACCTCGGTACAAGTGACAATAATAAACCAATACCAAGACTAATATGTAGCATTTACAAAAAACACCGTAGTTACTTACCTGGCTGCTCTGACAGCATTGCTGACCACAACCTTGACTACCAAGAATGACAAGGGCTTCAGTTACATGGGAACATCACCACTTGTAGGTGCCCTCCAAGTCACGTATTTAACCTGTCTTGAAAACATATCACAGGTCCTTCATCGTCGCTAGGTCTACATCCTGGAACTCCTGACCCAAGAGACCCAGGAGAGAATTAATCTTGGGTAATTTTTAAATTGCCCTTTAGAAAAAATTAATTATCCATCTTCGTCTTGTTGACAGTCAGAGAGCCAATCAATGATCCCAATACCTTTGAAATAGAAAAATTAATCATGAATGGATAAGGGAAAGTGATTCAGAAACACAGAAAATTTGAAACAGAGAAATTGATTAAATGAAAGGCATACAGACACAGGGGTAATTTTCACATTTGTTGTTGGGTAAATGCCACTAGTAGACATCCAGCATTGATTTATACTTCTCCCAATATTTTTTCCTTCAGTGGTGTTAATCAAGCTGCTAGCTTGCTGTCAACTGTTTTTCAAATGCCAATAATTACCCCGAGTGACAGTCCTCAGTCTATTATGATCAGAGAGGTGCAAGGGAGTGATCACATTCTCTTCAGTGTACCACACACAACAGCATTTTAACATTTACTGAGCCAGATCTGCAGCCTGACACAGCTGTGTTGTAACATCAAACAACAGAGAACCTTCCATTACAGAAACAGGTTATTTAGCCCATTATGTCTGGGCTGGCTCTTTGAAGGAAAAGACATGTTTAATTCCATACCCAAGCCATGACGCTCTAAATCTTTCATTCTGTGTCCAACCGTTTTAAAACTATTGAAGGAAACTGGCTTCCATGAGTTTTCCAGAGAGTTCCAGATCTCAACAAAATTCATATTTTGGATGTAATTTTTAACGTTGATAGAAATGATATACCAACAGCACTGAATGTAATTAGGAGGAAAATTTGAAGGAATGCATAATGGCTACCAATCCACAAATAACAGTTTCCCACCTCTCCAGAGTGAAAACAAACCTCTTTGAATATGTAGCATTGTGCTAAAAGGCTGATTAAGAGTACCAAAGTATGTTCCGGAGCACATCGACTTCTTATGATCTCAGTGTAGTGTTTATTTTAATAGTCGGCATGGTTCCCTGTATCTTCCCTTTAAATCTTTAAACCCAATATTATATTTAATCTCAGTCTGCTGGAGGAGCTCAGCAGGTTGAGCAGCATTTGTAGGGGGAAAGGAGTTGTCAATATCTTGGTTCAAAACCCTGCACCAGGTTCCGAGATGTCGACAGTTGTTCCCCCCCAACAGATGCTGCTCAACCTGCTAAGTTCCTCCACCAGATTGTGTGTTGCTCCAAATTCCAGCATCTGCGGTCTCTTGAGCCTACTTGTGTTTAATCACCATTTTCTGCCATTCTGCTGCACAAATTACCTAAAAAGTGAAGTGAATCACTATCAAATTTTGATGTTCATCCATTTCAAGGGGGAAAATCAGATGTTTCGGTTTGCTGCTTTTTTTTAAATTGAGAAGATCTCAGAGTCAGCAACAACATATTGATAAATGGTGTTGGTATAAATGGGTGTATAATAGACACGGTGGACCAAAGAGCCTGGTTCTTTGCTGGACTCTATGGTGAAAAACACGACTCAGGTTGTCAAACATCTGAGAGAAGGTGAGAAAAAGTTTTAGTTAAAGGTTTAAGCATGTTTGCAGGGATAATATACACATGATTGAATGAGTGGGAGGGGGTTGAATGAGCAGATATAAAAATATCTATTTTAACTGAGTGAAGAAGTAGAATAAAGAAGTAGAATAAAGAAGTGGGAATGCAGTAAAAAAGCTAATCTCTTAAGACCTAACACATCCCATTGAGCTTAAAAAAATCAAAACTATCATCTTGGTGTCATTTTTGGCAAAACAGTATAGTGGCATGGCAGAGTGTGACAGAGTAATGCAGCAGTTAGTGCTGCTGCCTCACAGCTCCAGCAACCTGGGTTTATTGCTGACCACAAGTGCTGTCAGTGTGGAGTTTACACATTCTCTCTGTGTAGATTTCTGCTGGATGCTCTGATTTCCTACCACATATCAAAGAGGTGCTGGGAGATTAACTGGCCACTAAAAATTATCCCTCAGTGTAGGTAAGTGGAAAAAGAATCAAAGGGGAATTGATGAACATGTGAGAGAGAACAAGCTGGAGGGCTACAGGGAAATAGGAAGAGAGAGAATGGGACTGATGGGATTGTTTGGCTGGGAGCAGGCATGAATCTGATGGGCTGAATAGCCTCCTTCTGCAGACACAAGAGATTGCAGATGCTGGAATCTGGGGCAACAAACAAGATGCTGAAGGTACTCACCAGGTCCAGGTCTTGACCCGAAACGTCAACTGTCCATTTCCCTCCACAGATGCTGCCTGACCTGCTGAGTTCCTCCAACATCTTGTTTGTGGGCATCCTTCTGTGTTGTGATAAGATAAGATAAGATAAGATAAGATAAGATAAGATAAGATAAGATAAGATAAGGTGAGATAAGATAAGATAAGGTAAGGTAAGATAAGGCAAGATAAGGTAAGATCAGATCTTTATTAGTCACATGTACATCGAAACACACAGTGAAATGCATTTTTTGCGTAATGTTCTGGGGGGCAGCCCGCAAGTGTCACCACGCTTCCGGCGCCAACATAGCACGCCCACAACTTCCTAACCTGTACGTCTTTGGAATGTGGGAGGAAACCGGAGTACCCGGAGGAAACCCACATAGACACAGGGAGAACATGCAAACTCCTTACAGACAGCAGTGGGAATTGAACCCGGGTCGCTGGTGCAGTAAAGCGTTACACTAACCACTACACTACCATGCCTACCCGTTACTTATTAAGTAAATAAGCAATAATTGAACACAAATGGTAAATACTACTGATAGCAGAAATAAGAAACAAAATGTTCAGAATCTCAGCACATTGGGCAGATTCTGTGGAAGGAAACAGTGTTAACATTTCAGGTCAATGACCTTTCATCAAAACCATAAAACAGTCAGTTATATATAAAAAAATAGATGCAGATAAAGGGGAACATGAAGGAAAATCCGTAATGGAATAAAAGGCTAGAGTGACTAAATGGCAAAAGCAGTGGTGGTGCAAGATGAAAGCAAGTGTTTCTCTGTTCATTTATTCATTGAGGTAATAGTAGCATCACTGGATGGACCAGTACTTATTGCCTATCTTCAATTTCACTTAATTAACTAGTTAGGTCATCTCATTTGAGAGTCAAGCACATTGCTGTTGGACTGCTATAGGAGATTTCCATCCTCACAAAGAATTAATGATCATTCTAAAAAAGGTTTAAATAAGAGGAACAGAAACATTGTCTGAAGGAATTAAATATCTGGTCCTCAAGAATAATAAGATTTATTTATTTACACACTGTGCAATTATGAAGCAACTTTCTGTTAATGAGTATTTTTGATAAAGCCCTTTGGTCTTTCAATTCCTTCTCACTGTCGTGAGGCAAAGTTTCGCTCCAGTTCCTTGTTTCTCCTGCAAATGTTTTTTTGCTAGAACACTCAGTATGTTGATTTCTCAATTTTGTTCAGACTTAGAAGTAACTAGACACACTGTTATGGACACATTCATTTCAAGTCACTCTTAGCAGCCGTGTGATGGGATGTCTTGGCCTTAACCCCAATTCATGTACAATTTATCATTTCCTTTTAGTTCATAATCTATTTCCCCCAAATAGACTGCTTACTTCAAAGTTCGAGCCAAAGGTAGGGCAATCAATTGATGGACTGATTATTTTCATTTTCAGCAATTCAGTCTCACACCTACTGCTGCTCAAGCACTTTCTTCAACTGAATAAGCCGCTGCCTCCACAATTGAATGGCATTCTTCCTCTTTCAGTGTTTTATACATCACTTGCAAATTATCACAGATCCGTGAGCCACAGAGATACAATAACAATTACTTTTCTGCAAATTAAGTTAATCGTTTAATGCAAATCTGTGTGAATTCTTTGAGAATTTGCTTTCTTCAAGAACGTGAATCCAAACTGTATGATATTTAATTTTCAATGGAATATTACCCACCACAGACTTTTATAGGAGATTCCACATGCTGCAGATTAAGTAACTGGTTTTCATGTCTCTAGCACAACTTAAGTTATTTATCCATTTATCACTTCTTAAACAACAGCTAAATTTCATGCTTGAGAACTTACCCTTTTAAAATCTGTAGCTGGGCCCTGAGTGAAATTGGTGAAGGTAATTTAAATGCTAAGCCTTGCTGAGAGAGAATGACCTGTTGCAATGGAAACACCCTCTGTTAGAAGCTATACAATTTATATCTTACAAAACTGAAAAGACTTTTTTTTCTGCTTTGCCCTGTCTTATTTAAAAATAAGGGGTCACCCATTTAAGACAGAGATAAGATGATTTTTTTTCTCTCTCAGAGGGTTATGAGACTTTGGAACTGTCTTCCCCAAAGGTGGTGGAAGAGATCTTTGAATTTTTTTTTAAGATGGAGAAAGATAGATCTATGATAAACTCAGGGTGAAAAACTTACCACTGGTTGACAGGATGCAGAGTTTGAGCTGCACATTGGCACAGCTACTATAGATGTTGTCTCACAGTGACAGAGACCCAGGTCCAATCTTGACCTCAGATGCTGTCTGTGTGGAGATTACATGTTCTCCCTGAGACTGCGAAGGAGAACATGAAGCTGCAACTACAGGACTATTATAAGAACCACACAATTCACAGAAGTCCTTATTGCAGGTGGTAGGGTCCAGAGAAGAAAAGCCCAGGCTGTTTTAGAAAAAAGCCATATTGTTTGTTGAGACTCATAATATTGTCTATTATGAACCCAAAGTGCAAATTATCCCCACTTTTTTTGTCTCTTGCCCAGTGTTGGTGATGGGTCCTGAACCTGAAGGGTTAACTGTTTCTCCTTCCACAAATGCTGCTGAACTGCTGAGTTTCCAGCACTTCTTGTTTTTATGTCAGATTTCCAGCATCTGTTTTGGTTTTCACCCACTATGTGTAATTTTATAAATTAATAGGCTTAAGGAAACCCGTATTTCTACTTGTTCCTTTTTCTTGCATGTGTAAGGACGGCACTGATGTCCTCTGCTGTTCTCTGTTAATTGTCATTGTTTAATTAATTAGTACTCTGGAGGTTCTCCATGAATTTAATCATCTATGCTCACATTGTTGAAATCTTTCACACTTTACGTAAAATATTTATGGACAGAAGTACCTCCCATTTCACACTGCTTCAGATGGTTAAATCCTGGCTGAATGTCCCATTCTCATGTAAATGAAAATAAAAACAAACCATGGTTGTTGGAAATCTGAAGTTAAAACAGAAAAATATGGAAATACTCAACAGGTCAGACAGTTTCTATGGAGAGCAAGAGAGAGATAGACAGAGTTAATAATTTCAGGTCAATCACCATCAGAACGGGAAAACTGAGAAAACAAATGTGTTCTGAGTTGCTGAAAGGGACATGAACAAAACTTCAGTAAATGTAGAACAATCAACTGAAGATGCTGGTAATCTGAAGTAACATCAGGCAATGTTGGAAACACTCAGCAGGTCAAGCAACACTTGTAAACAGAGAAACAGAGTTAACAAATCTCTTCTCTCCCATTCCCACCATTAATATCATGGTACATGTCAGTTCTAATGTGAGACTTACTCTGGAAAACTTTGGAATGTCATAGAATCATATCAAGGCAAAAATTGAGATTATTTGGTCCGTCATGTCTGTGGCAACTCCGAAATGGCTACCAACTAATCCAATTCTTTTACAATGCTCTTTTCCCATAGCCTTGTAAATTTGTCCTTTTCAAGGACATATTCAATTCTCTTTGAAAAGCTGTAGCTGAATCTACTTCCAGCACTTTCACATAGTGCATTCTACCTTAAAATAACTTATGTGTAAAAAAAACCTAATCTCCACAATCTCCCCCTCGAAATTTTTGCCAATTATTTTAAACCTGAGAATTCTGATTACTGACCCTCCTACCACTGAACACAGTATGAGGATTATTTTAAACTACAATGTGGCCAGATTTGATTTCATGTTATAAAAAAAGTTTAAAACAGAGACATGGGAACATCTGTGGCCAGATGAAGATGCTGTGAAACATGACACAGGGCAGCTGTGTAAGCCACAATGTGTCTGCAGTGACCCATGCAGCCTAGACGTTCACCTACCTTGGGGGTGAGTTCTTTCACCCATGTTGTTTCTGTCTTGCTTGGGTGGTCATGGTTTTCAAGAGGACCGGGAAATCAAGGACAATAAAGTAAACTTTTCTTAAGAGAAAAATGATATTGAAGTCTTTTTAAACCTTGATTTTGGATTATTATCCTCTACCAAGGGGTGGCACAGTGGCACAGCTAGTAAAGCTGCTGCTTCACAGCTCCAGTGATGCTGTGCAGTCCTGACCTCTGGTGCTATCCGTGTGGAGTTTTCATGTTTTCCCTGGGACCACTGGTCTTCCTCCAGTTTTCTACCACTCCCAAAGATGTGCAGGTTAATAGGTTAATTTGACAATGTAATTTGCCCTGGTGTGTAAGTGAGCATTGGGATCTGGGGGGAATTGATGGAAATGGAGGGAGAATAAAATGAGATTAGTGTAGGATTAGTCTACATGAGTGCTTGACAGTTACCATGGAATGGATGGGCTGAAAAGTTGTTTCTGTGCTATATGATTCCAAGACTTCTGATATTTTTAAAGATACATGAATGTATATTAGCATGGCAGCCAATCTCCAAAATATCTGTTCTTCGTTATCAGGATTTATTTTTTCAAACACTTGATATTTTTGGTTATGTGAAGCAATAAATATTTTCTAATATTTTTTTCAAACATCACCTCTAATGATTAAATCTTGTATAAAATCTTGTAAATGAGAATAGATGTCAAAGCCCTAAACACTGGCAACAAATGACAAGCAGGATCAAGGTGATTATTTTCATATCAATGCCTAAGTTGATTCTACTGTTGAATACTGAATTATGCAGCAAGAATGGGCCATAAAGCCCTTCAGCTATTCATAAAGATTTGAATTAAATATTTGTATCAACCCAATTTTCCTACCTTTTTCTTATATCCAGATTCTTCTAATGCCCTAGAGTTGTAGAACTAGAAGAACTTACTAAGATACAGATGGGCAAGGAGAACGCTGATAATTTTTGTTTTGGTTCACTGGAAACCATGGAGTCTACAGAATATGAGTAACAGGTAAATAGGCTTTTGTTTGATCTGATATACAGGCAGCAGAATTTTGGACCAGACCATGCAGGACAGCATTGAAATAGTTGAAATTAGAGGTAACAAAAGCAGCAAATTTGTATTGAACAGATTTGATTGATTCATTGATCAGTTCCAAATACTCTGAATAATGGTTAGAAAAAGACATCATGCATCCATCCACTACCCACAAGCTTACTTTGCGGTTACAACATTAGTCCTAGTTGACGGTAGTTAATCCATGATAACCACAGTAAGAAGGCAAAAATCTACATAACGTTGCCAGCAACATATCAAACCATAATCCACACTCTTTGTTGCCTGCAGAAATATCACAGAAGGATTTCAATTCTGATATATTGTGAAGCAAAGAAAGAATTCAATAAAAAAATCCAAAAACCATGTATGATTTTTGTAACAATTTCCAAGCAACACTGTTTGAATTCTTTAAATCCAGCTGCAGTGAAACTGCAATAATCCGATATCTGACCGTTCGGAATCCCAGTAGTTCTGGATCTGGCTCACCAGGTAATGTTTGCCATGTTTCCTTTGTTCCTGGACTCCTTTTTGACTCACTGTAGCTCTGTTTCTTTCAACTGATCAGGGTCCTTGTTCTGTGCACTCTTTAAACTTACCAGGTTCCATGGGGAAATTTATTATAATACTGCTTAACATCTAAAAATGGTGAATTAAAAAAATGGTGAATTAAAAAAAAGGGGCGGGGGGTGGGAATAACATCCAATAGTCCAGAACATCCGCTAGTCTGGCATGTCCTGATCATACTGGATTATCAGCAAAATCCTGATTATTCCGGATTATCAGAGTTTTATTGAGTTTTACATAGAAAAGAATGTAGAGGAAATATAAATATAAAATGTCAAAAATGTTCAGCAAGTCTGGTCGGATTGTTAGAGAAGGAAGAGAATTAGCATTTCAAGTAAATAGGCTGGAAATTCTTTTGCAAAGCATAATATTTCTGTGCACCATGTGAAAGAATTTGGAACACAGTTGTCAAAAGCAGTCAATCCTTTGTTGAACCAATGCACAGTTTTAAAAATAAAAAAAAACTCTGATGTAAATACATGCTGAGACTGCTGGCACTGCACTGTGACATCAAACAAATTGTACTGTATGCTTTCAAGTCACCTGCACACAATGTATGTGTACATCCAAGACCTGTCAATGGTAGACCTTAACATAGAACAGAAATAGACCTTAACATAGAACACAGAATAGAATTAGATTTATTATCACTGACATATGACGTGAAATTTGCTGTTTTGCGGCAGCAGTACGGTGCAAAGACATAAAGCATTGAAGGTGATCAAAATAAAAGACACAGGTGAGTTGAGGCCTGTATGTGCATTAGTTAATGGAAACCAATTTGTGGGCAAGGTGCTTCAGGCACTGATCTTCTCATAGGTAGACCCACATTAAGTACTTTGTGCCATCCACAGCACCCCTCCCCATCCTACCTTTCACTGCCAATGTTTAATTGGCCCCATCCAACACTCAGTCTAACCCATGGTATCCCTTCCCTAATGTCTTGCTCCTTATTGCCCTTCTTCTCTTGATACCTCCACAGACCCTCCCTCATCCTGATTTTCTTTCAGTCATCCCCCTGCTATCGCTGGTGTCTCTCTCAGCAAACCCCACAACACCAGTCCAACTCTGTTACAACCTTACCTAACTCAGTCCTGGGTCTCTCTCAACCATCACCACTCCCAATCTGCTGCACATCTGATGCCCCACACCATTGTGTAGCTTGCAGAAGAAAGACCTTTGTACACATTTTCAGGTGCAAGATATTTTCAATCGTGCATGAAATCTTAGTGATAAAGTATTACTGCAAGGAGTCTTTCTAAAAACAGGCCTGTCCCTGCCTACAACAACCCTTCCCCATACAGGCAGAACAATGTGGCTTTTTAGACTCTAAAGAATTTCTAGGCTATGTCCTCTCATTAGAACTGGTAAAAGTTAGACATAACTAAGATGCAAAACAGTGAATAAAAGGAGCCAAGGAACCTTTGAGGTTGAGTGAGTCAGTGATTACGGTTGAAGAGCAGGGTTGAGTGCATACATGTGACAGCAAGCTGTAGATCTCAGGATTTGGCAAGAACAGTGGTTTGAGGATTGATTAGCTTGGAGGTATGCATGATCATTGGAAGATCTTAAATGTGGGGTGTGGAATTTCAGCTGGAGCCTAGAGAGCAGGTTGGAGTCTGAGAATGACACTGAGTGCAGAGATGTGGCTAAGATAGTACATTTCATCTGAAATTTGATCAAGGACAGAAAGAGAAACAGAAAGCATTGAAGATGAACAAAATAAAAGACACAAATCTTCCTTATCCATGTTGAATGCCCCCAGAACATTCTACGCAAAGGTGAATTCGCTGTGTGTTTCAATGTACATGTGACTAATAAAGAAATCTATTGTTTTTCACAGTTTAAAATGGACCATCTTAAACACTTTTGCACTATTTATTTATTTTTGCAATTTATTGATTTATGTCTTTGCACTGTACTGCTTCCACAAAACAACAAATTTCATGACATACGTCAGTGATGATAAACCTGATCCTGATTCTGATTCTCATTCTCATTCTGACTTTAAGGAAGAAAATTTCAGCACTCAAAGTGGGCTGTGTGTGAAGCCAATGCTTAGTGTGCTTCTTCATCCACTCAGTTTTGCTGGGATCCTACTGTGAAGAACCGTTTGATAATTATGCTTTTTAATAGTATTCCTATCAAAAGGTGATGCAAGAACATGGTGACACTTTGATGTAAGACCATTTACTCTCTCCCAGCTCAAGGTAAAAATATTACAGTAGACAATTGTGGTGTATGAAATTAATATACAAGCAGGTAAATCATTCTTTAACATTCACTTCTCTCTTTTGTTTAATCTATGTGTTAAACCTTTTAAAACAAATAGTGTTAAAACAGCCGAGAGGAGAATGTCAGGCAAATGCAGTAAACATTACTATTTTCATGCTTCATTATATAATTTCAGTGTATTATTCTTAACAGTAAAGGATAGTAAAGGAAAGAATAATTATGATAACTGTATTGATAGTGTTTTTGGAAAAGTAAGTTGTATATTTTGTGGCAATGCTGTGTTGCAGAATGATGGCATTGACAAGGCAATACAAGGTTGGAGAATCCTTTCATTCAGAAAGCAATAATGTTATTACCAATCTAATTGCCCTCAATGCATTGTAATTTCATTGTAAGCCATCATAACGGTGAATAAGGAACATCTTTGTGTCATTCAAATGATAATACCACTCTGATAAATTCCTCTAATTGTTTCCACCATGGCCTGAAATTGTCTATTAGTCACAAACCATTGCTCTCATTCAGAAAGGAGAAATAAGTATTGCAAGATACACACTCTAGTGACTTACAAAGAAATAAATTAAAATGTAAATACTCTAAAAACCTTTCTTGATGCCGCCACAAGCGTAACGTTTTACAGCGCCAGCGACCTGGGTTCAATTCCTGCCGCTGTCTGTAAGGTGTTTTTACGTTCTCCCCATGTCTGCGTGGGTTTCCTCCAGGTGCTCCGGTTTCCTCCCACATTCCAAAGATGTACAGGTAAGGAAGTTGTGGGCATGCTATGTTGACACCGGAAGCATGGCGACACTTGCGGGCTGCCCCCCAGAACGCTACGCAAAAAATGCATTTCACTGTGTGTTTCGATGTACATGTGACTAATAAAGATCTTATCTTATCTTATCTTACAAACTACAGACAAAATAATTTTGATGTGTTGAATACTGCAGTTTCCTCAATAAAGTCAATACTCATCAGTGGAGAATATTGAATAGCATGGGTCCGCTGATAATTTTTGCCTTCAAGTGCAGCAGAAAAAGATGTAGCATTTGGTATCTTACACACACACAAAACTATAGCCCATTTTTACTTCTATTCAATATAAATTATTCAATTTAAAATCATAATATTGGATAAATGCAATATGTCCCATTTACCAGCTATAGTGAGTGGTATAAATGTGTCCATTATTTGTCTTATGTAATAACTCCTATGGCTTTTCTTCACCAGTGTTAGTATTATTTGTGACATTGAGAGAATATTTCAAACCAGAATGACAAGTTGGACTCAATACGTGCATGAAGCAATAATTACACCAGTATCAACTACAGAAAAAAACAATAAGACAATTAGTGTGCCCCATATTTATAGGAGCTATAACATACAGTCCCATGCTGTTATGTGCCACCAATTCCCATATTGTAATTTTTCCATCACAGAATGGGTGAGGTTGGAATGCACTGACCCATCTCTAATTCAGGTGCGCCAGGCTATGCCCACAGTGAATGCAGCTTATAGGGACTTGCAAAAAATGTAATAATGACTGGACAAACAGACACCAAATGCCACCTTGTTCACCTGCTACCATCAGTAAATTTAACAACAAATCAAATGTAAGGCAAAGAACCCACCAGAAGTAAAGGCTTTGGAAAACATAGCCCAAAGTCATCTTGTTCTATCAAGCAAACAACAGGGTAGATATGGAACTGATGGTTCCCCTGATGAGGACATATTGAACCAGGGTTCACGTTTTAAAAATAAGGAACTGAGCTGAGAGGAAATTCCTTCACCCAGAGAGTAGAGAACCATTGGAATTCTCTAGATGCATAGCAATGTAATTAGCTCAAGATGCACACCAATGTGATTAATTCTTAACCACACTCTGAAAAACCCTAGCAAGTCACAATTAGGAATGGATAATAAATGCTGGCCTTGCTGATGCCACCTTTTGCAAATATATGAATTTAAAAGTACAATGATTTATATATTGACACTCATCGATGCTAAGAATTATGATGGTTGTAATTTGTGGTCAGTCAAGCCCCCAATGTTCAGGGCAAATAATCTTTACATGCAATATTAAACCCTTTCTCAAAAGCACTGGGAATGCAGGTTTTGTTAATTTTTAAAAGAGAGGATTAAAAGAATAAGGTTCAGTAAAATGTAAAACTGAATATTCGAGAGGATATTCAATATGAATTCACTTTGACCATACAGCTTGCCCAGCACAGACTTAATAGACCAAATAACCTGTTTTCTTGAGGTCATCTATGCCTACAGTCTCATGGTGATTGGATCCAAAGTCACAGCAGCAGGAGATTGGAAATGACCCCAGCTGCTCACTCAGGAAGGTGAATGAAAGCAACACGGTGAATGGTAAATTTACAAAGAAGAATGAGATACCCTTTAATAAAAAAAGGTACCTTATAGCTGATATGATTACATCTGTTGCCATTTTGTTCTAGTTGCTGGAGAACAGCATGACTTAACATCACTTTATTCCATGTTGCTCTTATGAACAATTGGATATAAAGAGGCAAGCCCTCCTTTATCCATTGCGAAGGGCCTAACTGGAAATTGGTATACTACTTTTCTTATTTTGGGGCATACACCTCAATATAAGACGTTTCTGAAAAACATATATAAAATGTATTAATGTGCAAAGGATTAGTTTCTTCATTAACTTACTTTATTAAATTATTCAATTATCAGTTGTCTTGGTAGGTTGTCATGTTCATACAAATTAACCTTATGTTTACCATATCAAGAGGTTATTTTCAGTGTATATAACATATTCTATCCTATTTGTTAGACCATCAATTAAATCTGAAATCCCATTATTGAGTGACCCAATACCAGAGGGCATTCATTTAGGGTGCGAGGGAGTAGGTTCAGAGGAGACGTGAGGGGTAAGTTTTTTACTCAGAGAGTGGTGGATGCCTGAAATGCATTGCCTGATAGGGTGAAGGAGGCAAATTGATTGGGGGCTTTTAAGAGGGGCTTGGATGGGCACATGAATGAGAGGAAAATGGAGGGATATGGGCATTCTGTAGGTAGGAGGGATTAGCTATGTTGGCACAACACTGTGGGCCGAAGGGCCTGTTCTGTGCTGTACTGGTCTATGTTCTATGTTCTATATAGTTTCAGTAATACTGTAAAATGTGAAAGTCAATTCAAGCCATAGAGTTCATTATTTCAAAGCCCACACAATGTATCTAATGGTATTGATAATACTCTAACTATTGCGTACCTGCCCTTATCAGCTGAAAGGAGCACTAAGTTAAAATAAGAACACTATACTGTAATCTGAACTCATTTCAAGCAGGTACCATAAAGTGAATCATCTCAGATCAAGCTCTGCAACATTTCTTCCCCATTCCTTCCCCTCTCCCCAATCCCTTGAGTATCTATCAATACTTTCAAGCTGATTAGTTTCTGTATTTACATGGAAACTATTACAGCAATGAGGCATTGAGAGTTCAGTTTGTATAGTTATCCCTACAAATTTCAAACACATTCTTAACTAGATTCTTATCTATCTCTTTTCCCAGGAAATAATCACAATTACTTTTGATGGATGTCTATTGTACATGTTCACTACTAGACTAAGATTTGCATTTCCCCAGACTGCTGTTATTTAGTGACACTATTGTAACACTATGTTTTATAGCCTTCAATGGGGCTCTGTCAGTTATTGGAGTTATGTATTTTACTGCCTCTTCTCACTGGTAATTTATCTTTCTCTCATAATTTACTGTAGCCAGTAGGATGGATGAGATTTGTATTATGGGTACATAGGCTCAGTTCAAACCCAATCTACATAGATGTCCTCATTAAATATTAAATATACTTCTCTATGTGTGCATAATTTTGCAGTGATGTTATTTTGTAAAATTGGTTATAATAAATCTTGTTTCTTGGATGATTGAATAGCACTGGATTGTTTCAGAGGATCAAGATATTGCAACTTAAATCAAAAAAATAGTCTGTTCACTACTTTTCTTATATATTATTTTTGGGATGTGAGCGGTGCCAATAAGAACAGCATTTATTGTGCATCCCTAGTTGTCCTTGAGAAGCTGCTAGTGAGCTGCCACTTTCATGTGCTGCAATCCTTCCATGGAAGGTACACCCACAGTTCTGTAGAAGAGGAAGTTTCAGGGTTCAGTCTCAATGGTGATGATGGTGAAGAACCTGCAGGTGGTGGTAATAAGCACAAAATGCTGGAGGAACTCTGCAGGTCAGGCAGCAGCTATGGCGGGAAATGAACAGTCGACATTTCGAGCCGAGACCCTTCATGACCAGTCCTGGGCTTTGGGTCTTAAGGATCTTGGCCCATAACATCAACTATTCATTTCCCTCCATCGATGCTGCCTGACCCTCTGAGTTCCTCCAGCATTTTGCGTGTGTTGCTCCAGATTTCCAGTATCTGCAGTCTCTCTTGTGTCTGTAGGTGGTGATACTTCTTTGTTCCTGATGCCCTTGTCCTTGGTGGTAGTAGTTGTTGGTTTGAGATGTGCAGTCAGAGTAGCCTGGGCAAGTAATTGTAGTACATTGGATGGATGTTACACTCTGTGAGTCATTGAATCATGAAGTACAGAAACAGATGCTTTGGCTCACTGTACCCATGCCAGTCATCAAGAACCTATCCATACCAATCCAAATTCCCAGCACTTGGCCCAGAGCATTCTATGCCATATTGTTTCATGAGTTCATCTAAATATTTCATTAATGTTGTGAGAGTACCTGCCTCTACCGTCCACTCAAATAATGAGTTCGAAGTTTCGAGCACTCTGGATAACAAAAAATTCTTCCCTAAATCCCCTCTGTAAATCTCCTATGCAGTCTGATCATAGACAACTTGGCTAAGAGGAAAAGTTTCTCACTATCTACCCTACTCTCATGTTTTTGTATACTTCAGTTAGATCCTCCCTCAACCTTTTCTGCTCCAAAGTAAACAAACCAGTCTATTCAGTCTCTCCTCATAGCTGAAACATTCCATCCCAGGCAATATCTCCTGTATACCCTCTCTAATGCAATCACCTCCTTCCTATTGTATTGCAATCAGAACTACACATAGTACCCCAGCTATGGTCTAAACAATGTTTTACGTGGTTGTACTATAACCTCCCTGCTCTTATATTCTGTGTCCCAGCTAATAAAGGCAAATATCCTATATGCTTTCTTAACCATCTTATCTACTTGTGCTGCTATGTTCAATGATTATTGGATATATAACCCTCGATCCCTTTGTTCCTCAGTATTACCCAGTGTCCTACCAGTCATTGTGTATATCCTAGTTTTATTAGTACTCTCAAAATGGAACACCTCACATCTGTAAGGATTAAATCCTATCTGCCATTGCTCTGCCCATCCTACCAATTGATCAATATCATCCCGTAGCCTGAAGACGACCCTCTTCAATATTCATAGTCTTTATGTCATCTGCAAACTTACACAGACAGATCAGTAATACATATTGCAAACTACAAAGGTTCCACTACTGATTCTTGTGGTACACTATCGGTCACAGGCTTACGATCGAAAAACAACCTTGGGTATCACCCCCTGCCTCCTATCACCAAGCCAAATTTCACATCTGGTTGCCAAATTGCACTGGATCTCATGGGCTCTTACTTTTTGGACCTATTTTCCAAGAGGGACCATATCAAAGACCTTGCTGAAGAATGTGCAGATGACGTCAATGTCACTACCCTCAGCAACACAGTCACTTCCTTAAAAAAATTATTCAAATTAGTCAGACAGAAACTGTACACCCCCGCCCCTTAACAAAGTCATGCTGACTCTCCCTGATCAATCCCTGACTCTCCAAGTGCAGATTAACCCTGTCCCTCAGAGCTATTTACATTTATTTCCCTACCATAGACATGAGACTGATAAGACTGTAAGTCAAAATCAAAGTCAAGTTTATTATCATATGCACAAGTACACATATGCACAGGTGCAATGAAAAACTTACTTGCAGCAGCGTCACAGGCACATAGCATCAGATAAGCAGCATTCACAAGAAAAGCATAAATTAAACATAAATTACACACAATTTTTACAAGAAAGAACACGATTAGAACAAAAAAAGTCCATTTTAGTGCAAAGTGATCAACGTGGTCATAGTGTTGCTAAACTCCAGTGATTAGGGTTCTGTCAGTTCAAGAACCATATGGTTGAAGAAAAATAACTGTTCTTGAACTTGGTGATGTGGGACTTCAGGCTTCTGTAACTCCTGCCCGAAGGTAATAGCTGCGAGATGATAGCATGGCCTGGATGGTGGGGATCTTTGATGATGGATGTTGCCTTCTTGAGTAAACGTCTCCTGTAGATACTATCGATGATGGTGGGAAGGGATGTGTCCGTGATGTATTCGGCTAAGTCCACTACTCTCTGCAGCTCTGCAATTCCCTGGTTTATCCCTGGCATCTCTTCTGTAGCCAGACAAGAATTGGAAATTTCATCCAGATGCCCAGCAGTCTCCTCCCTTGTCTCGCATACCAGCCTGGCATACATCTTACCTGACCTTGGATGTTTATCCACCTTTAAGCCTGTGGAGACATAAAAATTTTGCACTAGATATTGTGCATATAGACTGCCAAATGGCATTGAAAATAAGTACTACAAACTTGATTTGTCAGTAAAATTGAAGACAATGAGTTATAAGGCACAACAGCAGCATGAATGCAACATTGAATCAAGGAACAGGAAACAGAAAGTTATGGTGAAGGCAACATTTCAAAATTTGCTGATGATACAAAAAGTTAAAGTATAATAATGAGAGATGGAGATTAGAGTTCAAAAAAATCATAGAAAGAGTTGTACAATCAGCAGAGACATGGCAGATGAAATTGAAAGCAGAAAAATGTGAAGGCATACATTTTGGAGAGAAAGAATAAGGAAAGGCAATATAAACAACTTAATTTTAAAGCAGATCCAAGATTGGAGTGATGTAAGGATATTTGTACACAGTTCTTCAGCAAATTAACAATGCAATTAACAAACAAAACAGGATCTTGGGCTTCATGAATGGAGGCATTGAATACAAGAGCCATGAAGTTAAGCTTGCATATGTCACTGGTTTGACTTCAGCTGGATGACACAAATCTGGGCACCACACTTTAGGAAGAACAGGAAGGGTTAGGAGAAAGTGTTGATTTACTAGAATCATTTGAATCAATTGAAGGAGATAGAAAATAGGATTGCGTTTCTTATTGAGGGCTCAATGGACAATTGACAAAAATCTTTAAAATCATGATCAGGATAGATTGACAGTAGATTGAGGAAAAAAACAGAACTGGTTTCCAGTGGCTGAAAGGTCAATGATGAGAAGACAATTGTCAAAAGAACCAAAGACAGCATGATAAAAAAAGAATTTTACATTAACAAATGTTGGTGCTTCGAACACACTGCCTAAGAACATAGAACATAATTCAGTAGAGTACAGTACAGGCCCTTCAGCCCACAATGTTGTGTCAACCTATATAAACCTACTCTTTGATCAATCTAACCCTTCCCTTTACACAGCCCATAACCCTTCATTGTTCTTACATCCATGTGCCTATCTAAGAGTCTTTTAAATGTCCCTATTGTATTAGCCCCTGCCATCACCCCCAGCAGTGCGTTCCAGGCACGCAAAACTCTCTGTGTAAAAAACCGATCTCTGACATATCCCCTAAACTTTCCTCCTCTGACCTTAAACTGATGACTTCTGGTATTGGCCATTGCCATCCTGAGGAAAAGGTGCTGGCTGTCCATTTCTATATATGCCCCTCCATAATCTTAGACACCTCTATCAAGTCGCCTCTCATCCTGCGTCATTCCAAAGAGAAAAGCCTTAGCTCACTCAGCCTTTCCCCATAAGACATGTTTTCTAATCCAGGCAGCATCCTGGTAAATCTCCTTTGCATCCTCTCCACATCTTCCACATCCTTCCCATAATAAACTGTGGTCTAACCAGAGTTTTAGAGAGCTGCAACATTACCTCATGGCTCTTGAACTCAATCCCCTGACTAATGAAGGCCAGCACACCATAGACCTTCTTAACCACCCTATCAACTCGTGCAGCAATCTTGAGGGATCTATGGACTTGGATCCCAAGATCACTTTGTTCCTCCACACTACTAAGAATCCTGCGATTAACCTTGTACTCTGCCTTCAAGTTCGTTCTTCCAAAGTGTATCACTTCACACTTCTTTGGATTGAACTCTATCTGCCACTTCTCCACCCAACTCTGCATCCCGTCTATATCCCATTGTAACATACAACAACCTACTACACTATCCACAACACCTCCAACCTTCTAGTCATCTGCAAACTCACTAACCCATCCCTCCACTTCCTCATCCAAGTCATTTATAAAAATCACAAAAAGCAGGAGTCCCAGAACAGATCCCCGCGGAACACCACTAGTCACCAACTCCAGGCAGAATACTCTCCATCTACTACCACCCTCTGCCTTCTGTGGGCAAGCCAATTCCAAATCCTCACAGCCAAGTCTCCATGGATCCCATGGATCCCAGCCTCACTTTCTGGATGAGCCTACCATGGGGAACCTTGTCAAACACCTTACTAAGCTCCATATATACCTCATCCACTGTTCTATCTTTATCAACTTGTTTTGTCACCTTCTCAAAAAACTCAATTAGTCTGGTGAGGCATGATCTGCCCCTCACAAAGCCATGCTGACTTTCCATAATAAGACTATGCTTCTCCAAATGCTCATAAATCCTGTCCCTAAGAATCCTCTCCAATAGCAGAATCTTATTACGGACTACTAACATTAGACTCACTGGTCTATGATTCTCAGAATTATCCCCATTACCTTTCTTGAACAAGGGAACAACATTTGCCATCCTCCAGTCCTCTGGTATCACTTCTGTGGCCAAGGAGGACACAAAGATCATCATCAACACTCCAGCGATCTCTTCCCTCACTTCCCGTAGTAACCTGGGGTATATCACATCTGGCCCAGTGACTTATCTATCCTAATGTTTCTCAGAAGCTCCAACACTACCTCTTTCTTAACATCAACGTGCTCTAGCACATTAGCCTGTTCTACACTGAACTCATATTCATCAATATCCCTCTCCCTAGTGAACACTGAAGCAAAGTATTCATTAAGGAACTCCCCTACCTCTTCCGTCTCCAGGCACGTTTCCCACTTTATCCCTGGGTGTTCTTACCTTCACTCTAGCCCTCCTGCTGTTCATCACATATGTGTAGAATGCCTTGGGGTTTTCCTTAATTCTACTCACCAAGGCCTTCTCATGTTCCCTTCTAGCTCTCCTAAGTCCCTTCTTAAGCTCCTTCCTGGATACTTTATAATTCTCACAAGCCCTGCTTGATTATTGCTTCATAAACCTTAAGTATGCTTCCTTCTTCCTCTTGACTAAATGTTTCACCTCTCATGTCAACCATGGTTCCTTTACCTAACATCCTTTCCCTGTCTCAGTGGGACAAACCTATCTGAAACCCCATGCAAGTGTTCCCCAAACAGCCTCCACATTTCTGTTGTGCATTTCTCTGAGAACATCTGTTCTCAATTTACGCTCCCAAGTTCCTGCCTAATACCATCATAATTAGCCCTCCCTCAATTAAAAACTTTCCCATATCTCCTGCTCCTATCCTTATACATGGCTAAGCTAAAGGTCAGGGAGTTGTGGTCACTATCTCTGAAATGCTCACCCACCGAGAGTTCTGTCACCTGACCAGGCTCATTGCCTAGTACTATGGCCTCTCTAGTGGGATTGTCCATATACTGTGTCAGGAATCCTTCCTGGACACACCTAACAAATTCTGCCCCATTTAAACCTTTTGCACTAAGGAGGTGCCAATCAATATTAGGAAAGTTGAAGTCACCCATGACAACAACCCTGTTGTTTTTGCACATTTCCAAAATCTGCCTACTTACAGTATCTGCTTCTCAGTGGCTAATGGGGGGCCTATAGAATACTCCCCAATAGAGTGATTGCTCCCTTCCTGTTTCTGACTTCCACCCACCCTGACTCTGTGGACGATCCAGAAGACAGTGAAAACTAATTCATTAGTGGTTGGTATGGACTCAATGGCATGAGTGCCTTTATTTGCAGTGAGCTGCTATTTCATTCTGTGGGGAATAAATTTAGCCACTAGCATTTAGTGGTTCTAAGAATACCATCTTACTGTGGTATTCACCTTAGATCCACAGAAATCATCTTTCCTCATTCCATTTTGAGTTTGCATATTTTCTTACTGCTTTTACACAAAACTAGGTCCAGTTTCTAACACTATTAAACAGGTCAAACAGTCTTAAATCCAGTTCCAACTTTTGAAATATTCCTTTTTATTTTGACAAATTACGATCTGTTATATTTTATCAAAGGTTTGTACTGCATTGCACAATTACTTTGCAGTGCTCTCAGTGTTTTCTTTTATATTCCTTTAATTGACAAAGCTTTTTAGGGTTTTGCCATGTAGATATTTTTCCATTATAATTATGGTTCCCTTCAACATACTGTTCAGTCTTTCCATTACATGATGTACTTCAGTCCCGAGGCATTGATAATAAACACAACATGTTCTTTATCTCGAATGAATAGCTCTCTACTGGCAGAACCTAATCTGAAATCCCTTCCAGAATTATTTGTCTCGCGTACCCGTGTGGCTTGCTTTTGATTTCTTTCCATCTTTTCTGCATCTTTGAATGCAATATCAGTTGGAATGTTATGAATGGCAAATGCAAATTAGGAGCAGATGAGCAATGTAACTCCCACTTCAATATGTACTAACATTTAGTCTTGTAACCTAGTATACAAATTAACCTTTATATATAATAAAGCTTTGTTAACATTAATGGTTTGATATTGATATTTTTTGTAAGATTAGTACCTCAAGTGAGTTCAGGCTTTGCATTTAGATCAGGAAATCCAATCAGCAGACACCAAAATCTAGTGTTCAAACTGAGCTTCAAATAGTGCCTGGTTTATCTGTCTCTAGCAGATGTTACCTGGAATGAGTAGAAGAGGTCCCTGAAGTTTGAAATGACCTTACTGTGGATTTTAAGATTGCCTCAGGGGCAAAATTCTTCTTCCAATTAAAAAAATGAGAGAAAGCCTGTTTTCCAAGGACCTACTCACAAAATAATTCAACTGTGTAGATTTGAAATGTGAGATTTTTGAAAATGAAGTTTTAATAGCGGCCTATTAAGTTGATGCAGTTCATGCCTTGCAAGGGGGAAACCAGACTAAGGAATTAGTTAGAGCTCAATAAAGTGATTTCTGCATTTGGGACTTATTAAGCAGTCTGTAGACCAGAATCTATACGATACACCAACAAATAGCACACAGGCAGCATCTGGTTGCTGCCTTAAGTTAGCCATTCCTTTAGTACTGCCATTAAAACTTCATGCTTATTTTTCCTATCATACACTATTTTACATCTTGCAATGTTTCCATTTTATAAATTCACAGCAAAAGAAAGCAGTGCAAAGAATGTGTTGCAGCACAATAACCCACAGATGCTGAAAATTAGAAATAAGGACTAAGCATTCTGGTATCACTCAGTGGGACAGGCAGCACCTGTGGAGAGAAAAGCAGTTAACATTATTGCCCAATGAACTTTCACGTTCACAGTGTTTTGCTTTTGCATCTAATGATGGAATTCAGTACAATTTTACTCCAGTAAAATATTTGCTTTAAAGCAGTTCATCCCTAACACTTTCTAATGAACAGCCTTTGACCAGAAATGTTAACTTTCTTTCTTTTTCCCCAAATGCTGCCTGACCTGCTGAATGTTTCCAGCATTTTCTGTTTTTATTTCATATTTAACACCTTCCAATTCCAACCAAAGATCATCGATCTAAAACATTAACTCAATATTTTCTCAACTCACAGGACCACATGAGTGCCTCAACCATTTGTTTTGCTTGCATTTTAGATTGTGTTGTTTTGCAAACCTCCTAATGTGCTTTGCTTCTTTCCTAAAATGTCACATTCTTCCTAAGTCTCACAATGTGTGTAGACAGCCAGACTCAACCATGACAGATATCACAATTGTTTATGACCCTTTTATTCGATACCTGCGAGGATTTACCCTCTAACATGAGCCCTTGCCAGACAACAAAGAGGAAGAGCAATCTATTTCCCTTCAAGAACATGAGCCAAGATAACAGAAATGAGTCCGGCATTCAGATCTCACTCATGGAAAGTTCTTGAAAATAAAAGAGTAATTGGGATGGCATTGAGAACTTGTTTCATTTGGAACATAAAGAATTTCAGCATGAACAGCCCACATGCCCATATCATCAACCACTTCCTGCCCCATCTGTGGCAGGGTCTGTGGCTCCCACATTAACTTCACCAACCATCAAAAGACCCTCAGAACTGGAGTCAAAGCAAATTATCCTCAACCCTGAGGAGCTGCCTAAGAAAAGGCAGTACTGAACAGTGGACATTAATTGAGGGACTATATGGTCTACTGCTCAAAATTCTTGTGTTCTTATGAGCTAATTTAACACAGTACAGGGCTAAACCCAGGATTACAACCCAAAACATTGACAATTCCTTTCCTCTCACAGATGCTACTCGACCCGCCGAGTTCCTCCAGCAGATTATTTGTTGCTCCAGGTTCCACCATCTGAAGTCTCTTGTATTTCCATTAAGCCTAGAACTTTCTAGTTTACATGAACCCCTACCAAAGTATACTTGAGGTGCTCTGAGGTACTGCAAAGTGCTATCTAATGGAAGCCTATTGTTTCTATCTTTACAGGATGCATCTCTATCTACTAAGCTATGACAAGAGCTCAATGAAAGAACAGACGTATGACTTCATTGAGATTGCTTTTGTCATTTTGCTTTAGATTAAATCTCTGTAATCAGCCTGGAGAAGCCCTCTGGATGGACCGAGGGTTAAAGATTCCATTGCTAATGTTTAAGTCTGTTATGACCCCATGTTAATGAACACTTATAAGTCCAGATCTCAGATACAAGAAAGGAAGAATGAGTCAACAAATGTGTCTTTATACAGCCATTCACAATCTCAGAAAGCCCCCAAGCTCTTGTCTGGCAACAAATTACTTTTGAAGCATTGTCACTGCAAACAATTTGTACAGTGCAGTGAGATAATAAAGAATTCATCTGATCCTGTTGGTGTTAGTTAAGGAAGAAGTCTACTCTTCTTCAAATAATGCCATAGGTTTTTTTTACAGCTGAACAGGCAGATGATATTGTGGCAACATTTCCTTAACACTTCATATGTTTGACGGCAATTCTTCATTTTGTTATTTGGTATAGGTTTAGATGGGACAGTCAGCTATTGGTGTAGTAGGATTAAGCAAATCTTGAATAAGCGGGGAAAAGAATAATTGAATGCATAAATGCTCACGTGCTAACATATCAGGTAATTTCTGAATCGTGGCTCTTTGTTTTTATCCTCTCAATGGGTGGATGTTGCAGGGATGGCTAGCATTTAATGCCCATCCTTTAAACTCTGTGACTGGGTGATTTTGTGCCACCTTCTTGAAAAACACGTCACCCCAAAGATGTTCCCACACGGCTCTTGGGCAAAGGGTTCTGGGATTTGGGTCTTTTAAATGGTTGAATGGCTTCTCATTTGAACAGCTTTTGGAAATGAGCCAAACCAATTGAAAACACAGAAAAGAATGACAAAAGGTTTACAAGAGCTGATGCATAATGGAAGTTATCCTCTCTCAGGATGATAGCATGGCTGTCTTTGAGTGTGGTCTTGATGTCTGAAAACCTTACTGCCCCAGAAGCTGTGAAGTTTCTGTCGTCGTCAACTGGGAAAATTCAGTTCTTTACCCAGAGTAAGGTTAGAATGTGGAACATGTTGTCACAGAAGTCAACGAGGTGAAAAGCATTGATGTCGTTAAGGGCAAACTTGATAATGACATAAGGGAGAAGGGAAAAGAATAATATATTAGTGGGGTTATATGAAGTAAGTTAGGGGTGACGCATGTGTTCATCTGGTGCATAAACACCCATGTGGACCTGATAGGCCTAAGGGCGTTATTCGGTGCTATAAATGTTATATAATACCCTTGACCTCTCAGGCCCAAGTTCTTGGAGATCTTGGATGATTATGAGCCCCAAAGAGCTAAAGCAGCCTTTTAAGTCTGAAGCATGTGTGTAGAGAAATGAGTATTTAAGACTAGGTTCACAACAAAGCTCAGAACATTGCTATACTCATTAAAACTCTAGTCTAAGTAGCAGAAGATCCACAATGTAATCCTAGTACAATATCTTCTAGATTTAACAATATGTTATTCAAGAACAATGAATACAACCACTACAGTTATATAATGTCTTGAATGCAGCAAATGACCCAAAATGATTTGAGAAAGTACAGATAGAAACTCTTTAGTCCGGCCCTGACTAGTGCCCAACCACAGAAAGTACTGGACCACAGCAACTGCCGCCTGAACATCTTCCTCTGAGCAGGAGTATTGTTCTTTTTAAGTATAGACACTCCCCAAGTCATGTAAGGGTTCAGAGAACTGCTCATAACCCAAAGTTTCCATAAATTGGATATGCTGTCGGTTAAGATCGCTGTCAGCTGAGATCGTAAAAGTTGCACTAATAGGATCATTAGCTACAGATTAGTACAGATCTCAGTTAATTTTACACCTTAGTTTGATCTTAGTTATAATTAGTTAATTGGTACAGATCTGTGCTATTGACTCAAAACATGCCAGACCTGAGTTGTTGGACCAGAGAGTTCAACCTGTAATATAAAACAACCTTTGCCACCAAGACTCATATGACGTGAGGTGAAACTGGGCTTTAACGGGTGATTTAAGGAGAAGAAAGTGAAAGAAAAGGCAGGAGGTTAGGGAAGAAATTTTAAACCTGAAAACCTAAACAACTGAAAGCACAGCTAAGTCTCAACTAAAATCAGGGATGTGCAAGAGGCCAAGATTGGAGGAGCGTTGACTTTAGAAGGTTATTGGCTTGAAGTTACACAGATGGGCAGAAACTCTTTAAATATCAGTGCAACTGGTTGGCTCCCAACTTCCTTAGGTGGATCATTTAACCTATGGTGTCGGTGTAAACAGACAGAAATGTTGTTGAGGATTGCTGACCATATCTTCTGAACCAACAGACAAATGTACATTTCCTGCCTATTTCTAGGAGAGTTGAGGCTGTCTCAATGTAGATCTGCTCAAAAACCAGAATGGGGGGACAAACAGCTGCTAATTAGCATCTGTATTTCTCTCCCCATTTTGGCCTTCACTGCACTTTTAGAAGCAAATGGTATGTTACATGATGAATATTGCTGGCTGTATTTTTTACATGTAACGCCAAGTTAAACTTGAATCTGGTTCAACTGTTTAGATAGATTTGAATCCCAGTTCCATGAATACCTCACTAAATCTAGGCCAACATTCCAATGCAATGGTGAAAGAGTTCTGCCTTGTCAGACCTGCCATCTATCTGGTGAGATGTTAAGCTAAGGTCTCACATGGTTTGCATCAATATTAAAAAAAATCACTCGAGGCAAATACTTTCCTTACTAACATTCATCTCTTCACAAGTTCTGATTAACTGGTTATTCATTTCATTACTGCTGGTTGAAACTTGTGCATGTCTTACATTCTTGTCTACATAACAACTGGGTGGGTAAAAATTGGACTTCATAATTTTTTGGTGCAGCAAATCCAGAGTTAAAAGGCTATAAGTAATCAAAGCTTAACAGTCTTTATTTGAATACACATAGCATTTCAAAGATAATGGAGGGGTTAACAGCACTGATAACAACAGATGAGCATGAACTAATAGCTGTGATGAAGATTTGGTTGCAGGGTGACCAGGATTGTGTGCATAATATTCCAGATTTTACAAAGTTCCAAAAGAACAGACCAAAAGGGAAAGGGGCCGGGTAGCTTTATTAATCAAGGAAGGTATCAGAGCAGGGTTGAATTGTGATATAGAGGAAGTGGTTAATAACGTAGAATCAGTTTGGGTTGAAATCATGAGTAGAAGGGGTAGAAGACATTGATGGGAGCAGTGTATAGGCCCCCAGTATGTGACCTTTCAGTAGGGCGAACATAAATGAGGAAGTATTTAAGACATGTTGAAGGGAACTACAATTGTTATGGGAGATTTTATCCATATATTAATTGGATGATCCGAACTGGAAAGGGCAACGTAGAAGAAGAATTTGTGGAGTGCATCAGGGATTGCTTCTTATATTACAGAACCCACATAGGAACATGTCATATTGGATTTGGTCAGGAGTAACAAGAAAGAGAGTAATAACGAGTAATAAGTGATCTTGTGGTTAAACATCCCCCTGGAGGAAGTGACCAGAACATGCTAGAACTCCAGATGCAGTTTGAGGGTGAAACCACAGGACCATACGCATTGTCTTCAATGTAAATAAGGGCAATAATAATGGTTTGAAGGTGGAGTTGTCACAGGTGGATGGGAAAATAAGCTAAGATAGAGGTCAGTGGATGAACTGTGGCAGATATTCAAACAGCTGGTCCATAACACATAAGGACTTTATCCCAATTAGAAAGAGGGATTCCATGAGAAAGAGGCACAATCTGTGATTAACAAAGGAGGTCACGGATAATGTTAATATGAAAAGTAGGGCATACAAAGTGACAAGGGTGGAGGTAGACGAGGGACTGGAAGATTTTAGGATCCAGCAATTCAGTGACGAAAGACTAAAATGCTCATAAGGGAGAAAATTAATTTTGTGATCAAACATGTGTGTAATATCAAAACAAATGAGAAGAGTTTCTATAAATATAGAAATAGGAAGAAGGTGGCTAAGGTAGGTGTAGCACCTCCACAGAATGAATTAATAGCAGGAAATAAAGTAATGGCAGATATGCTAATCGATTTTTTGCGTCAGCCTTCATTGTGGAGGACACTCCAAATTCCTTCATATAACAGATCGCTAACTTCAAATAACAGAGAGGAACATTAAAAATCCCAATCACAAAGGGCAAAGGATGAGAGAATTCATAGGGCTAAAGGCAGACAAATCACTGGACCCCATGCCCTGCACACAGTGGTTATAAAGGAAGTGGCATAGAGATAGTGACCCATTGATTGAATTTTTTCAAAACTTGCTAAATTCCAGGAGGGTTCCAGAAAATTGGAAAATTGTCAATGTTCAAAAAAGGAAGGAAGACAGAGTGTGAAGAACTATGGACCAGTTAGTGATACGTTGCTTGTTGACAAGATGCTTGAGGCAATAATCAAAGAGGGAATAATTAATCATTTAGTAAAGCTGAATATAATCAAATTATTGGTATTGGTATTGGTTTATTATTGTCACTTGTACCAAGGTACAGTGAAAAGCTTGTCTTGCATACTGATCATACAGGTCAATTCATTACACAGTGTAGTTACATTGAGTTAGTACAGAGTGCATTGATGTAGTACAGGTAAAAACAATAACAGTACAGAGTAAAGTGTCACAGATACAGAGAAAGTGCAGTGCAATAAGGTGCAAGGTCACAACAAGGTAGGTCATGAGGTCACAGTCCATCTCATAGTATAAGGGAACCGTTCAATAGTGTTATCACAGTGGGATAGAAGCTGTCCTTAAGTCTGGTCGTACGTGCCTTCAGGCTCCTGTATTTTCTACCTGATGGAAGAGGAGAGAAGAGAGAATGACCCGGGTAGGTGGGGTCTTTGATTATGCTGG
This sequence comes from Pristis pectinata, assembly GCF_009764475.1. Lineage (NCBI taxonomy): Eukaryota > Metazoa > Chordata > Chondrichthyes > Rhinopristiformes > Pristidae > Pristis > Pristis pectinata. The sequence goes on from NC_067405.1 coordinate 19,659,017, forward strand.
CTACTTCGCCAAGGCAGTGAGAGGTAAAGACAGAGTCCAAGGAGGGGAGGCTGGTGTCCGTGACGCGCTGGTCTGTGTCCACAACCCTCTGCAGTTTCTTGCAGTCCTGGGCAGAGCAGTTGCCGTACCAAGCTGTGATACATCCAGATAGTATGTTTTCTATGGTGCATCGATAAAAGTTGGTGAGTGTCAAAGGGGACATACTGAATTTCTTAAGCCTCCTGAGGAAGTAGAGGCACTGGTGAACTTTCTTGGCTATGGGATCTACGTGATTTGACCAGGACAGGCTATTGGTGATGTTCACTCCCAGGAACTTGAAGCTCTCAACCCTCTCGACCTCAGCACCATTGATGTAGACAGGTGCATGTCCACTGCCCCCTTTCCTGAAGTCAATGACCAGCTCTTTTGTTTTGTTGACATTGAGGGAAAGATTGTTGTCATGACACCATGCCACTAAGCTCTCTATCTCCTTCCTGTACTCCAACTCATCATTGTTTCAGATACGACCTACAACAGTGGTATCATCTGCAAACTTGTAGATGGAATTACAGCAGAATCAGGCCACACAGTCACGAGTATATAGGAAGTAGAGTAGAGCACTGAGGACACAGCCTTGTGGGGCACCAGTGCTGAGGCACAGAAATGTGGTTAGATTGCCTGCATTCATGGGAAGCCAGCTATTCTGATAAATCCCACTGCTGGAGTTTCTGCCTGTTCTTCACTGGTCAAAGTAGATGACATTGTTTCTCTGTGAGTACATTGCCTGTGTGAGTTTGTTGATGTAGCAGTGAGCAGCAAATTGGGAGACTTGGCAGGGATCTCTGCGGTTACCTGGATTGATCGCGTGACATGGAATTTCAGCGTTAGCCTAAAATTTGATGGCGAAGTCCAGGCATGAAAGAGGTCTCCCCAGAGCATTTCATATGTCCTGCTGATGATGGCATCAGAAAACCTGAACTGACAGACACACATTGTCATCAAAAAGTAGGATGCAGTGTTTCATACTCAGTGGGAGCAGACCCTTCACAGGTGGGTTCATCTTTGCCATTTGCCCAGAGTTTCCCAACCCACCCTGCATGGCCGGTCATTGACATAACGATACCTCCAGTAGTTGATTGCTGCCAGTGTCAACACCACTTAGGCACCCATTCAGCAAGTATTTCAGCAGCTAAATGACAGAGAAAACACTCCCTGCCTGTTGAAGCACACTCTGTGTGCAGAGCAAGGTGTTTGAAGCAGCCTCCAATGAGATAAGATAAGATTTCTTTATTAGTCACATGTACATCGAAACACACAGTGAAATACATCTTTTGCGTAGAATGTTCTGCAGCAGTCCACAACTTGTCCCCACGCCTCCGGCGCCAATATTGTACGCCCACAACTTCCTAATCCGTACGTCTTTGGAATGTGGGAGGAAACCAGAGCACCCAGAGGAAACCCGCAGACACGGGGAGAACGTACAAACTCCTTACAGACAGCAGCGGGAATTGAACCCCGGTCACTGGCGCTGTAATAGTGTTACGCTAACCGCTACATGTTCTGTAGCAGCGTAGTCAGGTCACCCAAGTCTTTTTAAATAGGCACCAATACAGCGAAGTTTCACAATGTACAATTAGTGAATGGTCAATGAAGATCATACGTTGCACCCAAAAGCTCCACCTTGTACTGGTGAAGGCGGAAGTTTGCATTGTATGATAGCGATGTCATCAGCTGCATGACTGACAACAGGAAAATCATCAGGTATGCTAACATAAATCGTACATTTACTTGCCTCGTCCGTTCTCCCAATGGGCACTATTTCACCTGGAAATCATAAATAGGACGATCTTACTCTGGATTAATTTGATTTAGGCACAATTTGCACATACAAAATTGATGCTACATGATCCATTTTTTTGGCAATAGTAATTAGTTGTCAATGAGTTGCTTTCCAAATTCAATTAGTCTTGCTTTTCAATAATTCCATCAGCTCATTGTCTGCATTTCCTTTATTTTCAACCTTGTTTCAAATTTCCACTATTTGAGGTATTCTGTTTCCTTTATTACATAATCCTGGAATATTTTATCAGGCAAATACAGTTGAGTTTTGAGGAGGTGCATTTACGCATGGATATCATACATGACAGTGTTACTGCCTCTGCTTCCCATCCACCAGCAATAAAAAGAGTTGATCGAAACACATCTGAGAAAGGAAGGCACCCTCCAGCTTTCGTCTTCCGAAACGCAAAGTTGTTCGGGAAAGATACTGAATTATAAATAATGACCAATTAGCATGAAGTGAGCTTTTTTCAGAGATATGGTCTGTGATATACAATGCCTTGAAAGCTATAAAAGTGCAGATCTGTGGTTAACTGTCACCTGAGAATTAGAGCATGACATGGAAATAGGAGACAATTAGATTTGCACAGCCAGGCTCCAGTAAGACAGTGAAATTCACCATCCTGTCACATTTCCGTCTGCTGACCGGTAGAGTCCTCCTGTCAGTATCCATCATTTCAAAAGCCTCCACTCAGTTGCTTCCGGCTCTTTTGTCTGACACTCAACCTCAGCTGCAGCCCAGATCACAACCACAATTGCTTGGGTAAGTGTGGGACTCACGTTCCAGCTCTAGGCGCTTCACGCTGTGTCTCGCTCAGCTATTGATGTGGACTGCAAGCTGTCAGTCTGTGACATTGTTAATCAGCTTCACTGAGAGGGCCCTCCCTGGGAGATGTAATAATGTGAACAATGGCACATAGAATTTTAAACATACCACAAGATAAGTGGATGCCAGCAATCTTATAATGAGAAAAATAAGAAATTGGTAATGTGTGATAGCAGTACCCAGAAGGCCCATGCATAATCTAACTACTGTATATCTGTCCAGCAACTATCAATGTTGATTTGAAAGGCGTTAGGAGATCAAAGAGTAGAGCCACAAGCAGAGTCACACTCAATCTGGAATCTACTGTATCTTGGAGGTGAGTTTCAAAGCTGTCATTCAATCTTAGGTTCAGATGTGGCTTTAAAGAACTACAAGGAGACTGTGGATGTATTTAAACTAAAGCTGTAGTTTAAAAGCAACCTCAGCCTGGAGCCAGGGCCAACAAGACAATAGAGAGAAAAAGGAGTGAGGCTTTGAATTAAGTCCATCAGCCTATTCCCAGGTATTTGTTATTTCTGCTCTGTCTGTTGAAACTGCTGCATAGTGAATTAATTCTTTGTCACAGTATTATTAACTGCTTTGGATGACGATGTGCTGCAGAAACCTGGTTCTGCACAAGAATTATCTCCAACACGTCCTTGAGCTCCCTGGTGTTTCCAGTCACGATGATTTCTATTTTACATGATTTGTAATAAAAACATTGCCATACAGTTACATTTATTTGGCATTAAGTAGAAGGGCCTACAGCATGATCTCTTTGAGAACTGCTTCACCTGCTCAAAAATTGAAGCACCTATATTTAAAAAGAAAATAATTGTTGGCAGCAAATATCTACAGGGTACTATGAATAGGTAAATTTTGCGAAATAACTACCACAGATTTATGGAAAAGTCATTTACTAGGAAGCACAACGATGGCTTCACTTTCAACAATAACATATCAATTAGTTGTTCCTGATGTAATTTAGTTACTATCGTACAACAAATATTACCCAAAGTTTTTATTCATTTTTTTGGAATGTGGACATCACTGGAAGACCAGTGTTTAATTCTCCTCTGTATATACCTGAATGGAGTGGCTTGCTAGGCCAATTATGAGTCAACTATAACGCTATATGGTCTGGAGTCACACATAATCCATGACAGATTTCCCCTCCTGAAGTGAACCAGGTTTTTACAACATGGTCTTCATTCCTAAAATAAGATGATCTTCTTTTAAACCCCAGATTATCAAATGAATTTAAATTCCACTGCTGCCATGATGGAATCTGAATTCTGGTCTCTGGATTGTGTTAATCCAGGCTTTTGGGTGACTAGTGTGGTTACTTAACCACTACAGCACCACACAGGTTACCCAAAAACAGTTGTTAACTTGCTTCACTGTGTAAAAAAAAATGATTTTCCGTTGTATAATACTGAAGAAGTGACATGAAATTGATTTCCAGACAGTTATTTACAGTATTAAAAAAAAGTCTACAGATTGATTTTCCACTTAAGCATCAATTGGTATCCCAGTGAGGAATCATAGATCCTTGGTGTGGTTCAGAGAGATAGACCATTTAAGTGCTCAAAGCAAATCCAATCCATCAAGTTCTTGCTCAAATTCCACTTCAGTTGTCTTTCATACCAGACTAACGTGTGGATGAGAAAAAGATGCTTTCACTAAGACTCTGTGCATACACAGCTTGTTCTATTAAGTGAGCAGATGGTGTTAAGGTTTGTATTAACAAATAAATTAGGAAACAAATTAAACTCGCAATAAACTCCATTCTATCACTGGTCCTTTTTATGTAAGCTGTTAACATTTACCTTTTGATGGTACCATGTATCCAAATAATGCCCAACAATTGCTTTTCTTAATTGTCAGCTTGTTAACAGGTGCAAAGAATTTCAAGGCCCTGTGAAGTTGATGCAGCCCTTTACTGTTGCTGAAGTAAATCCAATCAATGGGAACCTTCACCTTCCTTCTTCTTAGTCAGTCCCTTGGGGTTGAAGATGACTTGCTTACACTGAGTGCATGGCCAGATCAACTATGATTTTATTGAATGGCGGAGCAGGCTTGATGGGCCAGATGACCTACTCCTGCTCCTATTTCTTATGTTCTTATGTTCTTACTCCACTTCTGTCAGCAATGAACTGGCTGATGAGGCTATTGATGAATTCACAAACCTGCACAGATGAGGAAAGAGGTGCTTAAGGAGGCAGGTGGTTGGATAATATTAGAGAAACAAAGGACTGCAGATGCTGAAATCTAGATGAAAAAACAACAAGATGCTGGAGGAACTCAGCAGGTCAGGCAACGTTTTGGGTCAGGATCCTCCTTCAGGACTAAAGATAGGAAAAGGGAAAGCCCAATGTATAGGGGGGAGAAACACAGCAGTGATAGGTGGACAAAAGAGGGGAGGCAGGGTGGGCACAAGGTGGTGATAGGTAGGTGCAGATAAGGGGTTGTAGTAGGAAGATGCGGGGCGGGGGGAGAGCGGATCCACCAGGAGATGGGTCAAAGGTAATGAGGCAGGCGGCATGGGGGGAAGGGAGGAGAGGAAGAGAAGGGAGAAAAAAATGGTGAGGAGAAAAAAGAGAGATAGGCTAGGAAAGGGAAGAAAAGGAGAGGCATGGTGGGGGGTGGGGGTGGGGGTGGACGTTAGTTTACTTAAAGTGGGAGAATTCAATGTTTATGCTGTTAGAATGTAAAGTCCCAAGAAGGAAAATGAGGTGCTGTTCCTCCAGTTTGTGTTTGGACTTCTCCAGGCAGTGGAGGAGGCCGAGGACTGACATATCACTGATAGTGTGGGAAGGGGAGTTGAAGTGACTGGCAATGGGGAGATACAGAGCGCGGATACAGACAGAGCGCAGGTGTTCTGTGAAACAGTCACCCAGTCTGCGTTTGGTCTCACCAATACAGAGGAGGCCACACTTAGAGCACCGAATGCAGTAGGTGATGTTAGGGGAGGGGCAGGTAAATCTCTGCCTCACCAGAAAGGACTGTTTGGGTCCCTGGATGGAGGTGATGGAGGTGGTGCAGGGGCAGGTGTTACACCTATGGCGGAGGCAGTGGAAAGTTCCCAGGGTGAAAGCGGGATGGGTGCGGAGGGAGGATTGAACTAGGGAGTTGCGGAGAGAGCAGTCCCTGCGAAGGGCAGAAAGGGGTGGGGAGGGGAAGATGTGCTTGGTAGTGGAGTCCCGTTGGAGTTGGCAGAAGTGGTGGAGAATGATGTGTTGGATACATAGGCTGGTAGGACGAAATGTGAGGACAAGGGGAACCCTATCCCTGTTGGGTTTGGGAAGGGTGGGAGTGGGAGCAGAGGTGTGGGAAATGGCAGAGATGCGAGTGCAAGCTTTCTCGACCACAGCTGGGGGCAAGCCACGGTTAGTAAAGAAGTTGAACATCTCTGATGTCCTGGAGTGGAAAGACTCATGGGGCAGAGGTGGAGAAATCGAGAGAAAGGGATAGCGTCCTTGCAAGAGACAGGGTGGGAGGAGCTGCAATCGAGGTAGCTGTGGGTGTCAATGGGTTTGAAGCAGGCAGTCCTAGGTTGTGGGACTATCATGCTGGTAGCTGTGAGGGGTGTGGGGGGAGGGAGGGCAGATCTCCCGAGGTGATGAAGTCAGTGATGGTGCGGGAGATAATATTCTGGTGGTCCTTGGTGGAATCGTGGTCCAGGGGTAGGTAGGAGGAAGTGCCCGAGAGTTGGCACCTGGCCTCTGCAAGGTAGAGGGCAGTGTGCCAGACTACCATGGCACCACCTTTGTCGGCTGGTTTGATGACTACGTCAGAGTTTGTGTAGAGGGAATGGAGAGCAGAGCGTTCAGAAGGGGTGAGGTTGGAGTGGGTGAGGGGAGCCGAAAAGTCAAGCCGGCTGATGTTGCACTGACAGTTGGCTATGAATAGGTCCAGGGAAGGTAACAGGCCCAGTGGGGGGGTCCAGATGGAAGAAGACGGCTGCAGGCGGAAAAATGGGTCATCGGAAGGGGGAGAGGACTCCTTACCAAAGAAGGCGGCACAGAGGCGGAGGCAACGGAAAAAGAGCTCGGCATCATGACGGGCTCGGCATTTATTGAGGTGGGGCGTAGAGGTACGAAGGTGAGGCCTCCCTCCCCACCCCTTTCAGCCTTTCGCAGGGACCGGTCTCTGTGAGCAAATGGACCTTTCTGGTCCTTTCAGGTGAGGCAAAGATTTACCTGCACCTCCCCTAATATCACCTGCTGCATTCAGTGCTCCAAGTGTGGCCTCCTCTACATTGGTGAGACCAAACGCAGACTAGGTGACTATTTCATAGAACACCTGCACTCCATCCATAACCACAGTCTGTATCTCCCCATTGCCAGTCACTTCAACTCCCCCTCCCACTCCATCACTGATATGTCAGTCCTCAGCCTCCTCCACTGCAGGAAGAAGTCCAAATGCAAACTGGAGGAACAGCACCTCATTTTTCATCTTGGGACCTTACAGCCTAACAGCATGAACATCAGATTCTCCCACTTTAAGTAAACCAACACTGCCCCCCTCCCCACCTTTCCTCTTCTTTTCATTTCTTCCCTTTCCTAGCTTACCTCTCTCTTTTTCTCGCCATTTTTTTCTCTCTCTTTTTCCTCTCCTCCTCTCCCCCCATGCCGCCTGCCTCCATACCTTTGACCCAACCCCCGATGGCTCTGCTCTCCCCTTCCCCCCTGCATCTGCCTATCACTATCTCTTACATGCATCTACCTATCACCACCTTGTGGCCAACCTTCCTCCCCTCTTTTATCCACCAACCACTGCTCTGTTTTCTCCCCCCTGTATATTGGGCTTCCCCTTTTCCTATCTTCAGTCCTGAAGAAGGGTCCTGACCCGAAACGTTGACCGTCTATTTTTCTCCATGGATGCTGCCTGACCTGATGAGCTCCTCCAGCATCTTGTTGTTCTTTCAGGTGGTTGGGCGATGTGGGAGGTGTTGCGCTCATTCTGCCATTTTTGCTGGGCTTCTGTGAGCTCCTGACAAAGAGACTTGAGGTTCTCACTGCAATCTTGGATGCTCTTTCTCCATTTTGATGCATCGCAGGCAAGTGATTTCAATGAGAGGATGTTGTTTATTTTCAGGAAGGCTTTGAAAACATCCTTGGAGTGTTCCTTCTGTCCTCCTGGTAATCTCTTCCCATGAATGGAGTGCCCGTTCTGGAACCTGGTGTCAGGCACGCAAACAAGGTGGCAGTATAGAAGTATCTAAAATTATGAGAGGCAGAGATAGAATCGATAGTCAAAGTCTTTTTCCCAGGGTAGAAATGTCAAATAATAGAGGCCACAGCTTTAACGTAAAAGGGGAGAAGTTTAAAGGAGATTTACAAAGCAAGTTTTTTACACAGAGAGTGGTAGGTGCCCGGAACGGGCTACTGGAGGAAGTGGTGGAAGCAGAAACGATAGCAACATTTAAGAGGCATTTAAACAAGCGCATGAACAGGCAGGGAATGGAGGCATACAGACCGTGTGCAGGCAAATGGGAATAGTCTAGATTGGCATCATGGTCGGCACAGATGTAGTGGGCCAAAGCAGATGTTCCTGCGCTATGCTGTTCTATGTTCTATGCCCATTGGAATCAGATGAGTGTGATTAGAGTTTCAGTCCTGGGGATATTAGTCTGGGAGAGGATGCTGACGTCGTTTTGCTTATCCTGCCTATGCTGGGGGATTTTGCCCTTAAACCGTTGGTAGTACCCCTTCAGTGCTTTGACATGCCTGCTGCAGGTCGTTCAAGTCGCTGAAGGGTACAAGAGGGTGAAAATCACTGCTGTCCAGTGTGAGCTTTTTGCTGGGTTTGAGATCTTCATCTTCAAACACTATCTTACTCAGTCAACCAACGTTTGTGCTGATGCACCAGACATGGTGAATATCATCCTTGTTGTCTCCCCTCACCACGAGGTTTCTTCTGAGGTGTGGAAAATCATCCACATTGTCAAGAAGCAAAACCTCCACCACAATCTAAAAAAAGCAACCAAGGGGTGGTAATTAATGACAACCTGAGAGTACGTCAATATACAAAGAACTAATTTTTAAAGATATGTCAGCTGTACCTTTGTTCTTGCAGTTTCAGCATTGCAGAATAAGAAAAGGATGCAATTTTAAATAATTTTTGAACAATTTCTCTCCACTGCACAAATCAATTGCTGTGGCTCTTTCTTTGCCTCCTGCTAATATCCTTTTTCAAATGTGGATTTAGTTTATTTCCAAATGACATCTTATTTCAACATTGCTGTTACTTTTTGTTATACTTTTTTTTAAACAGTAATGCCTAAATTCCCAAAGTGGCTCATATCTCATCCAGTGTGGCAATCGATGTACAGATGAGGAGGTCCCTGGTTTGATTACTGTTCAGTACATAATTAATAACAGATTAGAGTGAATTTTCCTCCTTTGCATGTATTTCTGCTTGGTTCATATGTGCAAGAGCTGTTATTAAAATAAACAGGACATTTTTCTAATTTGATTCTGAGGAAATGTGGTTCAGGTGTTAGTTAGGAGCAATCTCAGCTCCCTGAAATTTCTGGTAACAAACTTCAACACTTGCTACACAATTGCATCTTGTGTGCACCAGGAGACACCTTTGTCCTTAAACTCCTTGTCCCAGCTCTGGGCTTCACAGCTTCAGCTGTCAAATTAAATGATAAACTGAAGACTGCTGAACATTACACTCACGTCTGCTGAGAAATGCAATGAATCAGACCGAATTAGGTAGCTGTATTCAATGATGCAGAGTAATAGATACATGGAATAGGCTCTGGGCAAAGGTAGTTATCACTCATCTCCTTTAAAAAGAAATGGCTGAGTTGGTGGTTGAGAACAGAGCTGAAGGTTAAAGGTATAAACTCAAACACTCTATGGAAAACAATGTTTCTTTAGTTGCTGGACCCATGGAAATGATGGCTGTGCAATGGAATTGGTCAGATTAAATAACATTGTTTGTAAGGATAAACTAACAATGTTGGGAATTTCACCAGATCACCTTAGGGAGTCAGTAAGAAGAGCTTTAACTTGGAACAACACACACAACATGCCGGAGGAACTCAGAAGGTCAGGCAGCATCTACGGAGGGAAATAAACAGTCAATGTTTTGGGTTGAGACCCTTCATTGGGAACTTGGAATACTACCTCTGCTTATTGACAAGGGAGTTGAACTAGAGTGTGTTCCCAATTATTTCCAGTAAATTACAAGTTAGCTGGGATTAAAAGACATTCGGTGCTATCACAGCCTCATAACTACATTTGATTCTAGGAAGTTCCCAAGGTTAATGGAAAATCTACCTCAGTCTTTTTTTAATCTCTCCCAGATATTAGATGGTAAGAATGAGGAGAATGTGTGGGTAAGTATTGAGATCAGTTGTATTTGTGGCTTTGAGGAGTGAGCAAAGGGACTTTTCTGGTCACTTTATATTTTTGCAGCCTCCCCCTGGAGATTAAACTTCATTGGACTCTATGTTACATGTGATTATATAGATTTGACAGAAGAGAAACAGGTTATTTGGCTTTTTTTGTGTGTGCCTGTGATTATGCTCCCTGTGAGCTCCTCCCACTCTTCTATTCAAATCCTATTCCAATCTCCGCCATGAGCTTACCTTGGGTGTATGCCACATTGCAACTACCCCATGCTCACAATCCAACAGGTGGTACATTCTGAGGATTTAGAAGTTCACTGTGAAATCCCTATTGGAATTATTAGGAAAAACTTTACATTTAAAAGCTCCTAAACAATTGGAAATATTATCTCAATGATACCTTCTGTCATCTTAAAGGTCTGTGTTGGAACACTCCCCTTCACCCTTCTGGCCAAACAGGAGGACAGTGGTAATCCATTTTCTAATTCTTCTTTTCAGCTGTTTCTGAACTATTATTTTCACCCTCAAGTGCAGATACCATCCAAGCCCAATGCTTCCCACTAGCAGTTAAAATTATCCCATAAAGTAAGATTTTGTTTGACTTCACTAATTTCAGCCATTCTTGTGGGCTTGCACATGTAATTCTGTTAACCACAGTTTGGCTTGAGATGTAGATCGTTGCCTTTACAGCAAGCTTGTCAATTTTATTAATGATCATGTCAGGAAGCACATGGCTCTCTGAAAACAGAATATATGCAGAAACAGGCACTAATGAAGCACATCTCCAACACCTCAGCACTCTGCACCAATTAAAGATAATGTTCAGTACATTTCTCCTGCACCAGCACTTTCAGAGGACATCAACTGCATTTGAAGCTGCTATTATCTGAGTTCAAGATCTCTCCAGCATCTTAAAATTGTTACAGAAATGTTCATGATATGCATAATAATAATTGGTCAAAGACAGAACCTCTGTGGGAAGGTTAATGGGTCATTATATCAAAATGGGGTGCAGAGAACAAACTTGCATTGTCAATTGACTGAACAGATTGAAACCAAGCCCTGTGCACTTCCTTAGTCTATTTACAATGTTCAGGTGCCTGTACTGCTTTGTTTCAGACGAGTTGGCCATCTCCCCCACCTCACCCAACTCTATGACCATCCTGCAACCATGTGAAAACTCTGTTCCTCCAATTATGGCATTCTCTGATTGACCACATCTTTCACCTAACATTGGCAGCTGTGCCTCCAGCTGCCTAGGTCCATTTGTCTTGGAATTCTTGCCTAAACCTCTTTTCAATCCCTCTCACTATCTCCTTTTACGACACTCTTTAAAGTATTTGTTTCTATATCCCAAAGCTTCCTTTGTGCCACTGTCACCACCTTGTGCACAGTCTTTTTCCCAGGGTTGGGGAATCAAGAACTGGAGGGCATAGGTTTAAGGTGATCGGGAGAGATTTAATAGGAACCTGAGGGGCAACTTTTTTCACCCTGAGTGTAGTCAGTATATGGAATGAGCTTCCAGAAGAAGGGGTTGAGGCAGGTACATTAACAACATTTAGAAGGTACTTGGACAGGTACATGGATAGGAAAGTTTTAGAGGGATACGGGCCAAATGCGAGCAAAAGGAACTAGCTTAGATGGGAATCTTGGTTGGCATGGACCAGTTGGGCCAAAGGGCCCATTTCCGTGCTGTATGACTCCATGACTCTATGACTATGACACCAGCCATCTACTCTAGTACCAGCTGCCCATTGTATGCCAGAGAAGGCCCAATGAAGTTGAGACACAAGAGATTCTGCAGATGCTGGAATCTGGAGCAACACACACAAAATGCTGGAGGAACTCAGCAGGTCAGGCAGCATCTATGGAGGGAAATAACCTGTCGATGTTTTGAGTCGAGGCCCTTCATCAGGACTTTTGAAGGATCCTGATGAAGGGTCTCAACCCGAAATATTAACTGTTAATTTTCTCCGTAGATGCAGCCTGACCTGCTGAGTTCCTCCAGCATTTTGTGTGTTTTGCCCAATGAAGCTGCAGTGCATTCGCCATGCCAGCTCAATGTATTTACCCTGTAGTCGATGTATGAATTGTTTATGGGATGCAGGGTACCTTTGGCACAGACTTAGTTTCAGGTCTTGACAATTTGGACCTCAAAACATAAGTTAACTTCCTTGATCATTACATCTACCCCCCCCCCACTCCCGTATTTTCACTCATTGCAAACTGCAGTCAGGTGTTGCTTCCCTTTTGATTCCTTCATACATATTCTAATTTAACTGACTATGCAAGCAAATTGTTTGCCTTCTCAAAAAAGTCTTCGATATGTTTATTTGCCAACCCCTGACCTTTGTACTTCACCACATCACCTCACCACGTCACACCCCAACTTTCACCTCAACCTCCAAGCAGCCATTTTCCTCCCTTTCTACCTATAAACACAGGAACAGCCTTGGGTCATTTAACCCATTGACCTTGTTCTGCCATTCAATGACTTCTGAAACCTAACTCCAGCTACCCAGTTCTGCCCCACACCTCCCTGCACCCCGAGTTAAAAAAAACTATTAAACCCAGATTTAAAATCAACAATTGATAAGGTAAGATATTAGTCACATGTACATCGAAACACACAGTGAAATACTTCTTTTATGTAGCATTTTCTTGGGGCAGCCCGCAAGTGTTGCCATGCTTCCAGCACCAACATAGCATGCCCATAACTTCCTAACCTTTGGAACGTGGGAGGAAACCGGAGCAGCTGGAGGAAACCCATGCAGACATGGGGAGAACATACAAACTCCTTACAGACAGTGGCCAGAATTGAACCCAGGTCGCGGGTGCTGTAATAACATTACACTAACCGCTGCACTACCATTTATGGATTTATTATCAGGTGCCATTTGAATTAATTATTTATCTTCCACCACTTTTATCCCTGCAAGATGAATCCACTACTTTGTTTAAAATCGGACATTCTCCAACTTCTTTATAAGGTAAATTTTATTCCAAGAAACATGTAGCACTGTTATAGTTCTCATGGCTTTTTCCTCAAGATTTCTCCAGTTCCATCCTGATCCAATACATCAGTATTCCTTGAAAATCTCTTCTCCCCTCCTCCTCATCAGTGATCCCATCCCTAACTGCCTTTAAGAAGGTGATGGTGAGCCACTTTCCTGAGCTCTTGTGGTTCTTCTGGTAAAAGTATTCCCTCAATGGTATTGGTTTGGCAAGTTCCTGGATTTAGACCAAGTGAAAATGAAGGACTGGTGATGTATTTTCAGGTCAGGATGCTGTGCATTTTTAACTTGCAGGTAGTGCTGTTCCTATGCATCTGTGACCCAGGTCCTTCTTGGTGAGAGAGATTACAGCTCTGGGAGATGCTGGCACATTGGTCTGAGTGAATAACTGATTGTGCATTCTGTAGGTGATATACACTGCAAACAACTGTGCATTGGTATTAGGGGGAATTAGTATTTAGGATGGTGGGTGGGAAGCCTGCTTTGAACTGGGTTCTTTCCACAATAATACTTTCCCACTCTGATGTAACAAACAATTTGCTGGAGGAACTCAGCAGGTCAAGCAGAATCTGTGAGAGGAAAAGAATTTTCAACATTTCAGGTTGAAACCATACATCACTCTGAAATGTCAGCAATTCAGTTTATCCCACAGATGCTACTCGACCCGCTGAGCTCCTCTAGGAGATTGTTTGTTGTTCCAGATTCCAGCATCTGCAGTCTCTTGTATCTCCATTTGCCCACTCTGATTACCTGCTCCCCCCCCAATCTTGCCCTTTAGTTATGTAGTAGTAAGATGGCTGCAATCTCCAAGTCAACATGTGTGTTTTTTCACGCATTTCACCGAACAGTGTTTACCACCAATCTTTACCAACCTTCTTCAAATAACCTCTGAAAAACTTCCTTGAACCAGCCTCCTCTCCATGGATTCTGTCTACAATCCAGACATTCTTTCTTCTCCCCACTCCTATCGAGCAGAAGATACAAAAAGCCTGAAAGCACGAACCACCAGGCTCAAGGACAGCTTCTATCCAGCTGTTAAAAGACTATTGAACGGACCTCTTGTACGATAAGATGGACTCTTGACCTCACAGTCTACCTCTTCATGGCCTTGCACCTTACTGTCTGCCTGTGCTGCACTTTCTCTGTAACTGTAACACTGCATTCTGCATTCTGTTATTGCTTTTCCCTTGTAGTGCCTCGATGTACTGATGTGATGAAATGATCTTTTTGGATAGCATGCAAAACAACGTTTTTCATGTGACAATAATAAACCAATTACCAATTGATTGCTTATGTTTTTAGCCCGACCTCTAATTCCACTTCATCCACAGTATCAAGAAGTGTAGTTATTCTCTGCCTTTAGCAGAGGAAGTTCTCACAAAATTCTCCTTGGAAATATAATCAGACATAAAATAGGCCAAAGTAGGAGATTTTACACTGGGTCACTAAATGCTTGGTCACAGAGATTTGCTCAGAGTGAGGTCCTGGTGGTGAGAGAGATGATGGAATAGGGAGGTTGAGAGGATATTCAAAATTAGGTGCGGATAGCCAAAGGCTTGGTTATCAATGTAGGACAAAAAAAGTAGGAGCTGTTGATGAGGCCAGAGTTGGGGAACACAGAGCTTTTGTCAGACTCCACTGCGGGTTAAGGAGATTTCCCACTTTGCTGTGTTTGCCTGTGGCATTTTCTCTTCCTGTTTTCTGAGAGATCTTTTTCCATCCTGAAGAATGTAATTTAAACAAGTTATTGCTAAGTTTGGTTGAAGGAATTCAGGATAAAAACAGATGAGTGATGGCAACCGTGATTGTAAGTGACTGTTTGGAGCTTGCTACAGAGATTCTCGTCAGGCACAGGCACTTATATAAGAGCATAAGCAGGCCAGAGATGACAGATTGGATTATCGGTGATGGACAACACAAGGTGCACTGCAAAGTTAACGTCAGTGAAAACAAACAGACCACAACAGCAGAGGATCAGAATGAGGCTTCGAGCTAATTTGTCCATAATTGGAGAGAGAGGCAGAGAGAAGAAGCCGAAATTATTCCGATAGCATCAAATGGAACCAAACTCAACCAGTGAACCAAAGAGAACAGAATGATGATAAACATTGCATCTTCTTTCACTCCAGCAAGAAGCTTGTTGGAGATGAGATGCAGGAAGTGTCAGAGCAATAACCCTTTGGTTATGATCATGGTTCATCATGAAGCAAACACGTGAGGGAAACAAATTTCTGCAGGCAGCCGAAGTTGAGGAAGGTGTTCCAGTCCCTTCCATTGACAAAGTCAAAGGCTCTTAAGAGGCTGATAAAAGTCCATGTATGTTTTTTAGTGTTCCCCACATTTTTCTTGGAGTTGTTATGTGGTGTAGACCATTCCACTGTGCGACTATTTGGCAGGATCCCCACTGCAATTCGAGGAGCACCTCTTGGCTGCTGGAACGAGACCAGCTAAGCAAGACCCTGGCAAAGACTTTTCCCTATGAAAGGCAGCAGGTAGCTACCACAGCCATAGTGGAACTAATAAGATAAGATAAGGTATCTTTATTAGTTACACATACATCAAAACACACAGTGAAATGCGTCTTTTGCGTAGAGTGTTCTTGGGGCAGCCCGCAAGTGTTGCCATGCTTCCAGTGCCAACATAGCATGCCCACAACTTCCTAACCTGTATGTCTTTGGAATGTGGGAGGAAACCCACACAGCCATGGGAAGAACGTACAAACTCCTTAGACAGCGGCCGGAATTGAACTTGGGTCTCTGGCACCATAATAACGTTATACTAACCGCTACACTACCGTGTTGCCCCTATCTACAGAACCAATGGGAAATTGTTCAACCTCTGTCACCTACACTCCAGAACCAAGTCACGCAGACCTCAGCAGAGAAGCCACAGCATGCAGATGTCACAGATGTTCAGAGGCCCAGCTCCAACTCGTCATTCACTGAGGCATACAAGAGGCAACCACCAGTAGGGGCACGGTTGTGTAGCGGTTAGCGTAACACTATTGCAACGACAGTGACCCAGGTTCAATTCTGCCACTGTCTGTAAGGGGTTTGTACATTCTCCCTGTGTGTCTGCGTGAGTTTCCTCCGGGTGCTCCGGTTTCCTCCCACATTCCAAAGACGTACGGGTTAGGAGCTGTGGGCATGTTATGTTGACGCCAGAAGAGTGGTGACATTTGCAGGCTGACCCCCAGCACATTATCAGTAACACAAAAGATGCATTTCACTGTGTGTTTCGATGTACATGTGACTAATAAATATCAAATATCACATCGATATCACCACCCTAAACATTCATTCCCTCCACCTCTGCCGCATTGTGGCTACAATGCATGCCATCTACAAAATACACCACAGTTCTTCATCCAGGCTACTCCAACAGCACCTCCCAAACCCACAATTTCTACCATTGATAAGGGAAAGGGCAGGAGACACAAGGGAACATCACCATCTGCAGGTTTCCTCCAAATCACACACCATCCTGATTTGAAAATATGTCAATGGACCATTACTATTGCTATGTCTATATCCTGGAACACTATCCCAACTGCACTGTGCGAGTACCTTCACCAAAAGACAGTGGGGATTCAATGTGATGGCCCTCCACCACCTCCTGAAGAACAGGTTGGGATAGGCAAAAAAACGTTGGCCTTCAAAAATGAATAAATACTAAAAAGAACAGATTGTACATTCAACATCCACAAAACTAAGGTCCTCTACCAAACAACACCACCCTCCAAAAATAAGAGTCCAAGAAACATAGACTACTTTCTATATCTCGATGGCCAGCACTAAACAAAGCCAGACATCGATGATGAAATTCACCATCACATTCAGCGCATCAGCACAGCCTTTGGTCAACTGAAGAAAAGAATGTTTGAAGTTCTAGACCTAAACCCCACACAAAAATTATGGTCCACCAAGTAGCAGTGATTTCTGCCTTCCTGTGGACATGAACTACCTCCAGAAGGCACCTCTATTCCAAGCTATGTCATGGGAAAAGGTTACCAGGTGTAGCGACATAAAGGTTCAAGAATGTTCTCAAAACTTCCATTAAAATGTAACACCTCCATTGAGTCCCTGGCCCATGACCCACTCAAAATGGAGAAGGATGGCCTATGAACCATTCGGGATAGTGCTGAGAACCTTGAGTCTGTGCAAGTGGAGCACACACAAATTCTGTGTAACTGGTGAAAAGATTGCATCGGCAAATAAACTATCCACCTGCTTGCCTTATATGCACAAGAGTTTGTGGTTACCACATTTGTCTCATCGTTCACCTCAGAACCCATAGAACTACAGTGGAAGTAAAGGAGAAGTCCACTTAAGAAGAAGTGACTACTACATGGCCATAACTCTAGTCATCCCTTAAACAATGAATGATAGTGGAGTGGGCTGGAGTTGGTCCAATCTAAACCAATAGTTCCTCCACTTCTGCTTCAGAGGGAACCAGCCTAGAATCAAAGGTATTAATGAGGTAACAATGAGGTATATCAATCTCCAGGTGGCTATCAGTGGGACTGAGCAGTGGTTTGGAGTGTATGGGGGAGGATGGGGAGGTTGAGGCGAAGGCAAGTATCCCAATTCAAGGAAGAAGAATGAACCACCAAATAATTCTTATTGCAAAATAATGAAGTGGACCAGGCCAAATACACAAGGATAGATTCCACAGGGTTCTAAGGCATCCACTGCATATTTTCCACAACCTTCAAACCTGCTCCATCCAACCTAGGAGATGTGCCCCTTGTGGTATAGATGCCTGACAACTCCATGTAAATGAGATGTCACCATTCACCTAACCCCCACACACACACCCCCACTATCCCCTTCATGGCTCAGTGAGTGCTGGAGGGCACAAGCATTCACAATTTTGGTGCAATAGGATAACACCCTCCGGATATTCACAGCTATTGAAAGCAGTGATGTAGGATCACAGAACAAGGTCTGTAAGACCTTTCATTAATGTTACTCAATAGAATACAGCTCACAGTTCTGTTATGGGGCTCACCTAGTGCATTCTATTACTTTGTTGCATTGAAATCACTGCATTAAGGTTGCGACCTGCTCTCATATTGGCCAAATCATTCAAGGTGTGATTGGCAGGAATCAAGCAGGAACCTTTGTTCTTTCTACGCCTTTACTGCGGTATAAATTTCTACATCAGTCAGAAACAGAAAAATGCAGTGTTGGAGGTCTTTCAATTACTACTGTTTGACTTCGATTTCACAGATTGGCATAAGTATGGGAACAAAGAGCAGTGAGATATTTCATTCTGCTCCTGACCCTAGACAGGAGTTCACCCAGCCCTTTGTATTATCGGGATAGTTCTTCTTCCACTTTAAATGCTGCAAAACTCTTTCGTGGCAGCCTTTTTTTTTGTCTGTAGCCTTTCCTTAAAATCTCTTTATGTTTGTTTCAGAGGCCTTGCTTCTCCTAGACTGTACAGGTCCCACCCATTTCACTGGAGTGGATGAGATGGCATGATCATGAGAATGGAATTAAGGAAAATAAATTGAAAAAAAAATGACAGGGAAGGAAGAGAGGAACATATGCAAAATTTATAGTAAAAGCAGGTCAGGCAGTACACCTGGAGCGAGAAACAGAGTTAGTATTTCAAGCCTTGTGTATGATGATCTTTCACCATGTACAAAAAGCATATATTCACTATTCAGCAGAGATCTAGAGAAATGTATCCCTCTCAATAAAAAGAATAAACCAGACAATAATAAAACACGGTGGATGAATAAAGAGATAAGGCTAAACATGAAATTCAATAAGAGGCACAACACTGAGTTTATAAACAATAAAGGAGAGGAGAATGGAAGGAAATAGAAAGAGGTTGGGATCGAAATCAAACAATTAGGGCCACTAAGTGGAAGTACAATGTTATTAAGGAATATAAAAAGAACTAAGGATCTCCAAGACACATAAATACAGAAGTAAAATAATTCTCCTAAATGACCTATATGATAATCTCACCAATAACAACAGTAAACCAGTTAATGAGGCTCTGTTCCTTAGGTTTTGGCAGCTGTTTACTCGGGCAAATAGGAAACCCTGGTAAGAAGGTGGGAGCAGCTGGAGCCATGGGGAAGCATTTCTTGCCATTCTGCTCGTGCACCAGGAAGGTTACCCTTGTGCTTATCTCCTCTTGTATGGTTTCCAGCAATGGGATCTTCCCAATTCCCCCCTTCTCTCCTAACTGTGAATTCAACTCACCCCAATCATTCCCAGTTTCCAGGTTCCTTCCTATTCCATAGCCTTGACCTTCAATTGCTGCCTTTTCTCTCTAGTGGGAGTGTACCCCATCAAACTGATTGAATAAAATGACAGTAACGTCCTGCTGTTATCTTTACCAGGGACTCTGCATTACCAGCACATCCGCCTTTCCCCACTACCATCTCCACACATCAGCAAATATGTCACCCACCCCTGCTCACTTAATCGCCATAATGTTAAATGCACTTTCTTGTAAAGATTATCCTCAAAATCTCTCACTTCAGTTATAGTATTCATTTTTTTTTGCTTTAAGAAAGAACAGTTCCCTTTTAAGATGAGATGGACTCTGACCTCACGATCTACCTTGTTGTGACCATGCACCTTATTGCACTGCACTTTCTCTGTAGCTGTGACACTTTACTCTGTACTGTACTATCTCAATGCACTAGGTACTAACCTAATGTAACTGCACTGTGTAATGAATTGACCTGTACGATCAGTATGCAAGACAAGTTTTTCACTGTACCTCGGTACAAGTGACTATAATAAACCAATATCAGTACCAATACTTTCTAAGCATAAGGGCCATAAACACACTTGTTTTAACTCTTGGTCCCTAAATGATAATGCTCCAGGCAGGAAGACTGGGAAAAGCACTAGGGAGTCACACAGCCTACTTATGACTGTTCAAGCCAGATGAGTGATAGGATTGACAACTGGTCCCTGTAAGGGGGGAGCCTGTAATGGCTCTGTAACTGGGGGACTAAAAGAGGGAGGAACAAGATGGTGCGACTGGAGACTAAACTTTTCCAATGAGGTTTTGAGAAGCATCGCTATTCCTCCTGGACCCTTAGCAAAAGTTTGCATAAAATTGTGAATGTGTATATTTTGGGACTTTTCTGCTCACTGGAAGAGACTGATGGGAAATTCCAATTCTTGGACTGGCCAAGGACCAAAGGAGATGGGTTAAAAGTGATTGGCAGAAGATCCAGGGCTGTAGTGAATTGTCATGCTACTATTTCTTGGAGCATTGGAGCATTGCATGGAATGGTCCAGCAGCCAGTGCAGCTTAGACCTTGATCAACATCAATATTAGATTACAAGTTGTGCTCCTTGGCCTGAGTGAATTTGATAGAATGGTGGAATCATAGAATCATTACAGCACAGAAAGAAGACCATCTGGTCTGAGTTTTGAGTCTGTCCTGGCTCTCTGTAGAGTAATCCTAGAGAGTCATAGAGTCAAACAGCATAGAAACAGTCCTTTTGGTTTCTCCCACATCTATGCCATCCTATCTATATTAATCCCATTAACCATTACTTGGTCTGCAGCCTTCTATGCCTTGGTGATTCAAATGCTCATCTAAATACTTAAGTGCTACAAGAGTATCTGGCTCCACCACATCCTCGGACAGTATACTCCAGATTCCAACCACCCTCTGAGTGAAAAAGTTCTTCCTCTGATCCCTCAAGTGAAAAATCTTGTCAGACTCAATTCTCTGTTCTTTCCCAATAGCCAGGTCAATGTTTCTACCTTCGAACATTTATTCAGAACCCTTCTGAAAACTTTATTGATCCTATATCCACTACACTTTCAGGCAGTGCTTCATAACTGGGGGATTGACAGGAGGAGGCAACAAGTTTTTGGCCGCTCTCCCTTCTGCCTGCTTAACTTAGCAAGTTAAAGTGCAAACATACGAGCTCCCAGGAACCCCAGGGCAATATTGGTAGTGTATGGCCTGTAAATCTGACTTCCTCCGGGTAAGTATGGTTAAGAACTCAAGAAATAGTAGCAAGAGGAGGCCATTCTACTCTATCATCCAACAAAATAATGGCAGATCTTCTCCCAAGTGCCATTTTCCTACCTTATCCCACTATCCCTTGATTCTTTTAATATCCTGAAATCTAACAATATCTGTTTTGAATGGAATGAATGACTGAACCTTTACATCCCTCTGGGATATAGTATCCCAAAGAATCATGACCCTTTGAGTGAAGAGAATTCTCCTCATTTCAGTATTAAATAGCCTACCATTATTCTGAGACTGTGATGCCTAGTTTTAGAATCCTTAGCAGGGTAAATATCCTCCCATGACTGCCCTGTCTAGCCCTTTACGAATTTTGTTTGTTTCAATAAGATCACAGCGAGGATAAAATAGCCTCCTAGGTGGTTGATCCATGAGACAGTGTTCTAGTCACAGTTCAGTTGGTAGCTCTGCTGTGAAGGGTTTTGAAACATCTGAAAAGGATACTTTAGAAATGCAGATCATTCTGTTTCTCATTATGTTCTGTCAGAACATTATAGGTTTAAGTTCCACTCTACAGAGAAGCTGACACACTAGTACAATGCTGGGTTAGTGCTGCATTCTCAAGAGAACCATCTTTAGGCTAAATCATTAAATTGAGATCTCACCCGAGCTCTCAGTTGTACAAAATAACCCTTGGAACTATTTTGAAGTAAAGCAGGGATTTATTTCTACTGTGCTGGTAATATAAATTCCTCATTCAATGTTACTAAAATGAAATAGTTGACCATTTGTTTTTCCTTTTGTTTTTTGATCTGCTTCCACAGCCACGCCCCTTTTGTCTGGTTTCATCTTATTCCACCTAGCGATGGAGGTCATCAAGCAGTGAAGTTATAAACACAGAAAATGCTGAAAACACTCAGCAGGTCAAGCAGCATCTGTGGAAAGAGAAGGAAAGTTAGTGTTTCAGGTCGAACTTCACTAGAAATCCAACTCAGTTTCTCTCCCCAAAGCTGCTGCCTGACCTGCTGAGTGTTTCTAACATTTTCTGTTTTTATTTAAATTTCCAGCATCT
Source organism: Pristis pectinata (assembly GCF_009764475.1). Classification (NCBI taxonomy): domain Eukaryota; kingdom Metazoa; phylum Chordata; class Chondrichthyes; order Rhinopristiformes; family Pristidae; genus Pristis; species Pristis pectinata. The sequence goes on from NC_067405.1 coordinate 19,681,058, forward strand.
GCAATTTTTTTATGAATTTTAACCGGTAAAGTTAAACCAGTTTTTTATCCTTTACATAGGTACTGCCTTACCTGCTGGGTAGTTCCAACATCCTCTGTTTATTTCTGATTTCCAGCAACTGAAGTGTTTTGTATTTCACAGTTCCAGCACCGATCTTTTTCTCTCTCTCTGTTCTGTGGCCATTCACATCCTCCTCTTTACGTCACCTCCAGACAGACCATTGCAATTAACAACCTGCATGAACTTCTCTCAACCAACAAGCCACCACTTGCATCAACCTCTCCCCAGGTCTCCACCATACACAGGTATTGCTTTGTTCTCTTCACCCTCCCCTTTTTTCTATTTATGATGAAAAATCATTGACCAAAAACATTAATTCTTCTCTCTCCACAGATGCTGCCTGACCTGCTGAGCATTTCCTGTCATTATTTCAGATATCTGCAGTGCACTGCTTTTCAAAATGTGGTTAATGCTGCATTGCAGATTGTAGTAACTTGCTCTAAACTGCAGGTGTATTTCCTACATTACAACTATGGCGCACTTTAGATATTCATGGAGACACGAGAGACTGCATATGCTGGAATCTGGAGCAACAATCTGCTGGAGGAACTCAGTAAGTTCAACAGCATCTGTGGTGGTAAAGGAATTGTCAACGTTTCGGGTCAAGGGGCTTGAATGGGCACATGAATGAGAGGAAAATGGAGGGATATGAGCATTCTGTAGGTAGGAGGGATTAGCTGTGTCAGCACAACATTGTGGGCTGAAGGGCCTGTTCTGTGCTGTACTGTTCTATGTTCTGTTCTATGTTCTATGGAACACTGCATTAGGACTTCAAATAGTTGTCATTATTTATAAAGTACTTGGGAGCTCCTGTAAGGATCATGCTGTAAAAATGTATGTCATTCTTATTTTCATTAATTAGTGACAGAAACATAATGGTAATTAAGAGAACTAAGTTAAGCATTGCAATACACAGAAAACGTTTGCAGTTACCTCTAATGATAAAATGATTTGCTGCAAGTAACCAGGACTCTAAAGAAAACACAAAATCAGCAGAAGCAGAGGAGTTCAAATGCCTGGAGTACAATATGATTGACACAGGAGGCTAAAAGAACCTTTAAAATGGACAAAAAAGAAAGATTAGGTCTAGATGGCGCAGACTTAGACCATACAGCAGCAGGAGACTAAACAAGCGGCAGCTTCAGAGGCAAGAAGTGTGTAACAGTGCTATAGGGCAAAATAATGACCCTCACCTCAGAAGGTACAGAGTTGAAAATCATCAGATTTCTGAGGAGCAGTCAGGAGGTTCATTCACAGCCTGGGGAAGGGTATATGGTGAGAACGTGAACGAATTCAAATGAAAAACATACATTCAGATTTGACAGACCAGTCACCAGCATGGAAGATGAGCCTCACAGAGGGTCTAAATAGTTAGATGGAGGCAATGGGAAATAGGCACAGGTACTTAAGTGGTCTATATATAGGTCCCAATCACCAATCTAAAAACCAAGCAATAATCTCGAGAACTATTCAATTCCAGAAATCTTCAACTGATATTGTGCTGATCAAGGGTGGATAGACAGGAAGGTGTAAAAATTAAAATGTGTATATGAAAACAGGGAACAGGGCAATACTGGATAAATTTACTTCTGTGTGTCAAGCACAGGTTGAGCATTACTGATGAAGATGCAAACTAAGGTGCTAAAGAAGAGGAACAGACATTGACTGGGCCTCGCCCCAAGGCATCACTGCAGGAGTTCCTTGGGGCAGTGTACTCAGCCCAGCCATCTTCACCTGCTTCATCAATGGTCGGAAGTGGGGAAGTTTGCTGCTGATTGCACAATACTCAATTCCATTCTCAGCTCCTCAGCAAATGAAGTAGCCCACAAATACTTGCAGCAAGATGGGCTGATATGTGGCAAGGAACATTCACACCTCAAAACTGCCCAGGCCATCTTCAACAAGAAAGAGTCTAACTATCTACCTGTGAAATCCAATGGTTTTACCATTGCCATGTCCCCATTTACCAGCAACTCAACTGGACCGGCCACATAAATACTGTGGTTCCAAGGCCAGGTCAGATGTTGGGTGTCCTGTGGTGAGAGACTCACCCTCTGACACCCAAAGGGCAGATGGCAGGGACCTGATCGAGTACTCTCCATTTGCTTGGATGAGTGCAGCTCCAGCTCAAGGACCTTGCAAAGCAACCATCTTGATTCACATCCTATCACACACACCGAACATTCATTCCCTCCTCCACTGTAGCAGTGGCTACTGTGCTGCCATCCTCAAAGTGTCCTTCAATTACTCACCCAGGCTAATCCAACAGCATCTCTGAAACCTGCAACCTCTCCCGCCAAGGAGGACAAGGCCAACAGATGTATAGGAGCACCAACACCCATGCGTTTTCTTCCATTTCATACACCATCCTGATATGGAGGTTTATCACCTTCATTGGGTCAAATTCTTGGAGCTCCCTACCCAACAGCGTTATGGGAGTAGCTTCACCAGAAGGACTGCACTGGTTCAAGAAGGTGGTTCACCACCTTCTCAAGGACCATTAGGAAAGAGCAATAAATGTTGGCCATGCCAGTGATGTCCAGATCCTGAAAAATGAATGAGATATAATCTACAGGCCGAGATAATTGGACCAAGGTTCAAAGACATGATTCACTCCGCAAGTTAAAGGCATTGGCCTGAACTTTCTGAAACCTTCTAAAAAAATAAGAGTTTAGAGGCTGCTATATCTGCTTCCTTTCTTTCTTTATTTATTCACTATGTATGGATTTCATTTTGTCCAGCACACCTAATTATTCCTGCAGTAAGGAGGTAGTTAAGAAGAAGCAGTTGCCACATTGTCTGGTGTCACATATAGATTTATTATTATTGTTATTATTATTATTGTTACGTGTACTTAGATACAGTGAAAAATGCTTGCTTGCGTGCCACCCAGACAGTAAAAAGAAATCAGAATATAGAATATAGTGTTGCAATTACAGAGAAAGTGCAATGCAGGTAGACATATAAAGTGCAAGGACCATGACAAGGTAGATTGGGAGATCAAGAATTCATCTTTTAGCACATGAGAGGTCCGTTCAAGAGTCTGATAACTGCAGGATAGAAGCCATCCTTGAGTCTGGTGGTACATGCTCTCAAGCTTTTGTACCTTCTGCCCAAGGGGAGAGGGGAGAAGAGAGAATGACCGGGCTGGGAGGTGTCCTCGATTATGTTGGCTGCCTTCCCAAGGCAGTGGGAAGTGTGGACAGAGTCAATGAAGGGGAGGCTGGTTTGGGCCAGACTTGTTAGGCATGGCAGATTTCCTTCACCATAAGACCTTAGTGAACCCAATGGATTTTTATGACAATCCAATTGTTTCATAGCTACAATAATAGCTTTCATTTTTAAAAAATCCAAATTTATTTAATTGCTAGTATTTAAATTCCCTGGTGGGATTCAAACTCATGTCCCCGAATCAGTGGTCCAGGCTCTGGCTGAGAGCCCAATAATTTAACCATTGTGTTGCCATACTGCTATAATGCTCAGAAGCACAGCAGGGAAGTAGAAAGAACAGAGAAAGAGAAAGAGACAGCCATGAGTGCATTAGCAGAAGATCACTGGCAGGGGAAAGAGCAGAACACAAGAAGCAGGAGCAGGAGCAGCCCATTTGTCCCATCACGTCATTCATCAAGATCATGGCTGATCTTCTACCTCAGCACCATTTTCTTGCTATTTCCCACTATCCTTTAATTCCCTTAATATCCAGAAATCTGTTGATATCTGTTTCGAACCGGTGCTCTGGTTTCCTCCCACATTCCAAAGACCTACAGGTTAGGAGCTGTGGGCATGCTATGTTGGCGCCAGAAGAGTGGCGACACTTGTGGGCTGCCCCCAGCACATTCTCAGTAACGCAAAAGGAAGCATTTCACTGTGTGTTTCGATGTACATGTGATTAATAAATAAATATCTTAAATATCAGTGACTGAGTCTCCACAGTCACCTGGGGGAGAAAATTGTCTCAAAATCCTCTTGTACCAAAGGCCTATGTATCCTTTATCTTCCTAATTGTGCTACACCTCCCATGTTCGCTTTAAGTGCCTTGTGTGCAGTCATACCTGTGTCCAGTTGAACATCAACATTACCCAATTCCTCACCCTTTAAGAACAATATTCTGCTTTTCTGTTTGTTGCACCAAAGTGAATAACTTAACATTTTTCAATAATGGTACTTCAGAAACACAGAGACCATGTTAATTGAGATATGATGAAGAAGGCAGGCCACCCACAGACCCCTGTCCCATACAGAGAGATATGCAAGGTGTTTCGAACATGATGACACCAGAACAACTATGCCACCATATGAACCCACTCGGGGCCAGGGGACACTTTATTTTTGAAAGAAGGAACAGGTAGAAAATGTTCAGATTACTGGTAAAAATCAGATTCATCTTCATACCATTCAGGATCAATCATGAAAAAGAAAGCAATGGATAGATTTGTGTTTTCAAACTCCATAATTTCTTATTGGTTTTACATTGCAACATGGTTTTAAATAACACCACCAATCAAAATTGTTATAGGGCCAGGCAAATGACTGGACAAATCTGCATTCTTATAACATTCCTCTTTCTTTTCCAACCAAAAATCCTGTTCATTTACCTCCCTCTGTATTAAAAGAATGAGGAAGTCTGATACCTGCGGGGAATTGGCTGGGACACGCAAATGACATAGCCATGCAAAGTCTGTGCTGAATCAACATGCACAGATGAAAAGACAATTGTTCACGGCTGAAACTACTCATATTAATTCAGCCATTTCCACCATCAGTGTCTGTTACCTCCGGAAGTCATTTCTTCTTGATTGTTGTATTCGCCTCATCAGACTCACAGATGGAAGAAAATCATGTGCAATTTCCAACCAATTGGGGAAAGCGATCATTCCTTATAATTGTATTTTTCAAAGGGAGAGTGAGGGAAGAAATCCCTTTTGCAGCAGTAGATTTAATACAGTCCCACTATTGCAGCTTTTTGGTCAATAGTTCTTAAATCCAAATTGTGAAATCTTTCTTAAATTACACTAACATTTTAATCCTAGGGGAGGATAGTTTGGACAATAAGTCATTGTTTAACTTATATTTCATACCAATTCAACTAATTCCAAAACCCAATCAATAACAAGAAAGGAATTAGTAATTTGCACAATCCTTATTGCATGCTCCACAGGAGGATGGTCTCTGAGTGTGAAAGCAGTAATAAAAATAGTTGTGCAAGTCCTAATCTGCATAAAAGCATAATATTACAGATAAATATTAAGAGAAGAAATAGTGGCAAGACTCCATAGTGGTGTCACTAACTTGATAAAGGCTAACTTGTAACTCAAAATGAAAAAAATGAAGGGGTCAAGGTCCATTTTCTTCATCATGTCAAAACACCCAATTAATAAAGTGTCAGTTCTGCACAGCATCGTTAGAGACATGCATGAGTCAAAATTCCAAGTAGCTTTGCTTTCTGTGGTGTGAGGCATTGGAGAGAAAGCCCTGAAAAAGATGACTTGTCATTGGTGGATGCCACGTGCTGTGCAGGCAATTAATCAGGAACATACGAGAGAGGTGTGAGGGTCCTCAATCTCAGCAGCAGCTTACCTCCTGTCCAGTGACTCTGGTGAAAGTGATAAGCTGTGAAATCATTCCAAAATTCAAACCAGGTCAACTTGGATCCCTGTGGGGTGATCTCATTTTCCTTAGTTCAGAGCAATTGTGATTTAAATGTCAGCTGCTGGGCAAATGTAGCTGTGAAGATTTGCGGATGCTGTGGCAAACCTGGTTTTATTCTGGACCTGTTTCCAACTAGTGCAGGCCCTGAAACTGAATGAAATAGAATTATAGTCATAGAGTCATTGAGCTATACAACACAGAAACAGGTCCTTCAGCCCAACTCATTCATGGCGACCAGGTTTGCCTGTCTTTGGCCCATAAGTCTTTAAACCTTTCCTATCCATGTAACAGTTCAAATGTTTTTTAAATATCGTAATTGTATCCACCTCTACCACTTCCTCTGGCAGATCGTTCCATATACTCACCACCCACTGTGTGAAAAAGTTGCCCCTCAGGTCCCTTTTAAATTTTCCCCTCTCACTTTAAACCTATGCCCTCTAGTTTTGGACTCCCTTACTCTGGGGGAAAGACTTTGGCTATTCACTTTATCTATGCACTTCACAACTTTATAAACCTCTATTTGGTCACACCTCAGCCTCCTACGCTCCAGGGAAAAATGTCCTTGCCTATCCAGCCTGTACTTATAACTCAAACTCTCCAGTCCCAGTAACATCCTCATGAATTTTTTTTGTACCACCTCTAGTTTCTATATAGCAGGACAACCAGAACTGCATACAGTACTCCAAAGGTGGCCTTACCAAAGCCTTGTACAGCTGTAACATGAAGTCCCAACTCCTGTACCCAGCCTTCTGACCGAATGACCCTCTTGGCCCAAGGGGTGTAAGTTCGCTGCCCTCATCATCCATTCACAAACAGTCTGCACAAAAGCTGACATCACGTCTGGTTCCTTTTCTCACAGGCAGGGGCCACTGGCAAACTCTGCAAGTTGGAGAGTTGTGCAGCAGGTTTTTCGGCTTAAAAAACAATTGTGGTCAACACCGGACACACCAACACTGAATCATAGAACTTTTTCGTAAACAGATTCAGCCCTGATATTAATTGTTCAGATTTACTGCTGAATGCAATGTAAACGTGAAATACAAACGGAAAATGCTGGAAACACTCATCAGGTCAGTCAAATCTCTGGAAAGAGAAATGGAGTTAGGGTCGCATACCCATAACGATAATGCTGTTGAAAAACACAATGATGCTGGAGGAACTCAGCAGTCCAGGCAGCATCCGTGGAGAAAAGCAGGCGGTCAACGTTTCGGGTCAGGACCCTTCTTAATGCTGCTTGTCTTTCCACAGATGCTGCCTGACCTGCTGAGTGTTTCCAGCATTTTCTGTTTTTATTTCAGATTTCTAGTGTCTGCAGGTTTTTTTTTATTTTTCACGATGTAAACGTGGTTGTTTTCTCTTTTGATTCACTTGGGATACTGGGCATGCACAGAATGATACAATGTTCTTAATGAGGAAATACATGCATCATTCTTAAAAGGGAAATGTAATAGCATAGCTTAATAATTACAATGTTACAGCACAGCAGTCTTGGGTTGTATAACAGGGTTGTATATCTGAAAGACCCATTGTTAAGCAGACCCAAAACGTCGACTGTTCATTTCTCTCCATAGATGCTGCCTGACCTGCTGAGTTCCTCCAGCGTTGTGTGTGTGTTGCTCCAGATCCCAGCATCTGCAGAATCTCTTGTGTCTCCACTTTGCAGCTCCACTGCAAAGTCTCTTCAAGGTATGCCTACCCTGAAGAAGTTTCACTCTTCTCTTCGACGGGAGTTCTGTGAGGCCCTCTCTCACTGCCCCCTCCTCTGTGATCAAGTCCTGATGAAGGGTCTCGACCCGAAACATCGACTGTTTATTTTCCTCCATAGATGCTGCCTGACCTGCTGAGTTCCTCCAGCATTTTGTATGTATTGCCATTGTTAAGACAGCCAGTTCAGTGTGTAAATGGAGAAGCAGTTAAATGGCAGGAGATTTGTCTCAGGATGGGATTGAGAAGCTCAAGTCCATTATCAGGAGCAAGTGTAAATTGTAGAACAGCGCCAGCAACCCTGGTTCAATTCCTGCCACTGTCTGTAAGGAGTCTGCGTGGGTTTCCTCTGGGTCCTCTGGTTTCCTCCCACATTCCAAAGACGTACAAGCTAGGAGTTGTGGGCATGCTGTGTTGGCGCTGGAAGCATCATTCTCAGTAACACAAAAAGACACATTTCACTGTGTGTTTTGATGTATATATGACTAATAAATAAATATCTTATCTTATCCATCCAGCCCCACATGAGGCAGAGTCCCACCTCGGCCCTGTCAGAACTCATAGTTTTGCCTTCTTCAGAGGCAGTCACTTGGGGTTGACTTGCTTCCACCCCAGATCCGCAGGTTCTGATGTGACTGATAGAGACCTGCAGACTCTGTCACAGGCCTCTTGTTGGGAATTGGTTCAAAGCTACTCCCTGTCAGCCCCCATATCCTGGCCAGAGGAGTGTGTGTTTGTGCCCTTGCGCTGGGTTCCTGACACGTTTTCAGTGAGGTCACGGCAGTGGAATTCCTGGCCTCAGAAACTGCCCCACAGTCATCAGGCAAACTCAGTCCTCCAACTTTCTCATATAATTCAAGTTATATTCAACCCCCCCAGGTCTTGTAACAGAATATCACAATGAACAAGGACTGTAAAGCAACAATGCTAATTCACTAAGGTCTTTTCTGTACATTATTTGAAAATATTGTGAGTTTTGGGAATTTATCTCCATTTATAAATCATCATCATGAGACTGACAGCTGGCAAACTGTCAGGTCTCTACTTAGAACCAAAAGAATTCATACTGTAGAGGTCATTTCTCAACACTAAAGCATGAGCCAAGCCCAATCAAACAGACCCACATAGTCGACAGAATACTCCCTAGTGGACAGTGAAGGATGGGGCCTTAGAGGAAAATGGAAATGAAACAATAAATGTTTGCTGCCTTGTCCACCAGCAACCATTTATACTTATTGGACGGTTCTCACTGGGTATTTCCGCATATCAATTACACCTCCGTGTCTTGTAACTGAGTCAGGCTTCCAAGAAGACGCTTCACTTCTTTCTTCTGCATCAATGCATTACTTCTGAGCTTTCATTAAATGTGTTTTGATTTTGACTGATGCCAATACCGAGGGGCTGAACCTTGCTGGTGTCTGCAAATATGTGACAGAAGCACGGTAGTGTAGCGGTTAGCATAACGCTATTAGCGTAACAGGTTCAATTCTCGCTGCTGTCTCTAAGGAGTTTGTACGTTCTCCCCGTGGCTGCGTGGGTTTCCACCGGGTGCTCCGGTAACCTCCTGCATTCCAAAGACATACAGGTTAGGGAGGGTTCAAACTAACCTGGCAGGGGGATGGAAACCAGGATGTTAGAATACAAGATGTTGGGGTAAGGGAGGAGGTTTATAGAAACAAGTCCAAGATAGTGTGCAGTGAGGATGGCAAGAAGGACAGGAAGGTGAAAAGTCAGGATAATTTGCTGAACAATAGATGTACAACAAACCAAGGATGTTGGGATACAGGATGTTAGGATAGAGGATGAGGTATATAGAAACAAGTCCCAGATAGTGTGCAGTGAGGATGGTAAGAAGGACAGGCAGGTGAAAAGTCAGGATAATTTGCTGAACAATAGAAGTACAACAAAATCAGTAGCAGATACTGGATTAAATGTACTATATTTAAATGCACGTAGCATTAGAAATAACGTGGATGACCTAGTGGCACAATGACAAATTAATAAATATGACATTGTGGCAATCACCGAGTCATGGCTTTATGACTGATGTGATTGGGAACTAAATGTCCAGGGGTACACAGTGTATAGGAAGGATAAGCGGATAGGCAGAGGGGGTGGTGTGGCTATGATGGTTAGTAATGATATAAAATCAATAGGAAGGAAGGACATTGGGTCAGAAGAAGTGGAATCCTTATGGGTGGAGCTAAGAAATAGCAAGGGTAAAAGGACAATAGTAGCAGTTATATATAGACCCCCTAATAGCAGTCAGGATGTGGACTATAAGTTGCAGTTAGAAATAGAAAAAGCATGTCAGAGTGACAACGTTAAGATAATTATGGGGGATTTTAACATGAAGGTGGACTGGGAAATCCAGCAAGGCAGTAGATCTCAGGAGAGTGAGTTTGTGGAATGTCTACGGGACAGCTTTTTGGAGCAACTTGTTGATGAGCACACCAGAAGATCGACTGTTTTGGATTAGGTGCTGTGTAACGAACTGGAGATGATTAGGGAACTAAAGGTAAAGGAACCATTAGGAACTAGTGGTCACAATATGATTGAATTCAGTTTCAAATTTGAGAAGGAGAAGCTGATAACTGGTGTATCGATATTTCAGTGGAACAAAGGAAATTACAGTGGCATGAGAGAGGAGCTGGTCCAAATTGATTGGAAGAGTAAGCTAGCTGGAGGGACGGCAGAGCAGAAATGGATGGAATTTCTAAAAGAAATAAGGAAAATGCAGGATAGATATATTCCAAGAAAAAAGGTTTTGAATGGAAAAAAGGCACAAATGTGGATAACGAGAGAGGTTAAGGCTGAAATAAGAGCAAAAGGGAGGGCATACAAGGAAGCAAGAATTAGTAGGAAAACAGAAGACTGGGAAACTTTTAAAAAACTGCAGAAAGAAACTAAGAAGGTCATTAGGAAAGAAAAGATGAATTATGAAAGGAAGTTGGCAGATAACATTCGAAAGGATACTAAGAGTTTTTTTAAATATATGAGGAGTAAAAGAGAGACACGGGTTGATATAGGACCAATCGATAACGGTGCAGGAGAGATCATAATGGATGATAAAGAGATGACAGAGGAACTAAATGGGTATTTTGCATCAGTCTTCACTGTGGAGGACATCAGCAATATACCATATAGTCAGGGGTCTCAAGGGATGGAACTGAGTTCAGTTAAGATTACTAGAGAGAAGGTGCTAGGAAAGCTAAATGGACTAAAGACTGATAAGTCTCCCGGACCGGCTGAGGTGCATCCCTGGGTTCTGAAGGAGGTGGCTTTAGAGATTGCAGAGGTACTGGTGATAATTTTCCAGGAATCGATAGACTCCGGCATGGTTCCGGAGGACTGGAGGGTCGCAAATGTAGTTCCACTGTATAAGAAAGGTGGGAGGCAGCATAAAGGAAATTACAGATCTATTAGTCTGACATCGGTGGTGGGAAAGTTATTAGAATCGATCCTCAAGGATGAGGTTATGGAATACCTAGAGGCGCAAGGCAAGATAGGTCCAAGCCAACATGGTTTTGTGAAGGGAAGATCCTGCCTGACCAACCTATTGGAGTTTTTTGAGGAAATCTCAGGCAGGGTGGATAAGGGAGAGGTTGTAGATGTTGTGTATTTAGACTTTCAAAAGGCCTTCAACAAGGTGCCGCACAAGAGGCTGATTAATAAGATGAGAGGTCATGGAATTACAGGTAGGATATTGGAATGGGTGGAGCATTGGCTGGTTGGCAGAAAGCAAAGGGTGGGAATAAAAGGATCCTGTTCTGGTTGGCTACCGGTTACCAGTGGTGTTCCGCAGGTGTTGGTGTTGGGGCCGCTTCTTTTTACTTTGTACATGAACAATTTGGATGATGGAGAAAATGGTTTTGTGGCTAAATTTGCAGATGACACCAAGATAGGTGGAGGAGTAGGGAGTATTGAGGAGACAGGAAGGTTGCAGAGAGACCTGAATAGTTTAGGAGAATGGGCAAGGAAATAGCAGATGAGATTCAATGTTGAGAAATGTGCAGTTGTACACTTTGGAAACAGAAATAAACAGGCAGATTATTATCTAGAAAGGGAGAAAATTCAAAGTACAGAAGTACAAAGGGACTTGGGGGTACTCGTGCAGGATACCCTAAAGGTTAACCACCAGGTTGGATCGGCGGTAAGGAAAGTGAATGCTATGTTGGCATACATTTCGAGAGGTATAGTGTATAAAAGTAGGGAAGTGTTGATGAGGCTCTACGGGTCACCAGTGAGGCCTCATTTCGAATACGGTGTACAGTTTTGGACTCCATATCTTAGGAAGGATGTGCTGATGTTTGAGAGGGTTCAGAGGAGGTTTATAAGGATGATTCCCAGAATGAAAGAGCTTACATATGATGAGCATTTGTTGGCTCTTGGACTGTACTCACTGGAGTACAGAAGAATGAGAGGGGACCTTATAGAAACATTTAAAATGTTGAAAGGACTGGACAGAGTAGATATGGCCAAGCTGTTTCCCTTGGTGGGTGAGTCCAGGACCAGAGGGCACAATCTTAGAATTAGAGGGTACAGGTTTAGAACAGAGATGAGGAGAAATTTCTTTAGCCAGAGGGTAGTGAATTTATGGAATTCTTTGCCACGTACAGCAGTGGAGGCCAGATCATTGGAGGCGTTTAAGGAGGAGATAGCTAGATATCTAATTAATCAAGGTATCAAGAGATATGGGGATAAGGCCAAAAATTGGTGTTAGAATAATTTTTTTTTAAGCTCATGGAGCAGACTTCCCCCCCCACATTTCTCATTTCTTTTTTTTTCTTTTTCCCCTTTTCTTTGGAGCAGACTCGATGGGCCGGATGGCTTACTTCTGCTCCCTTGTCTTGTGATCTTGTGACACTTGCGGGCTGCCCCCAGAACACTCTATGCAAAGATGTATTTCACTGTGTGTTTCAATATACATGTGACTAATAAAGATATCTTCTCTTATCTTATCTTATAGACTTTAGTGCAGGTGTATCTAATCACACAGATCCCAAACTTGCTGATCAAAGAAACATACAAATGTAAGATTAGCGTAAATGGATGGTTGATAGTCAGCACGGACTTGGTGGGCTGAAGGGCCTGTTTCTGTGCTGTATCTCTCTAAGACTATATGATTCTGTGACCAATGGGGAGCAAGGTTGTGCCATTCAACCCCTGAGCTATTCCACAAAATCATGATTTATTAGACTGCAACCTCAACTCTGCATTCCTGCCTAACCTTGGTAAATTTTCATCCCCTCACTTATCAGTCTTTCTTCCACTCACTTAAAAAATTCAAAAACTCTGCTTTCACCCTCCATTCCCCTTTGAGGAAGAGAGTTCCAAAGACTCATGTCACTCTATCAGAGAAAAATAATTGCATCATCTCAGTCTTAAATGGGCAACCCATTATTTTTAAACAGTTCTAGATTTTTCCCCATGAGGAAACATCCCAGGCCAAAGTACAGTTCTATCTTCTCAGTATCTACCTGGTCAAGATCCCTTAGGATCTTATAAGTTCCAATCAGCTTCTTCTAAACTCCAGTGGACACAAGCCTAGCCTCTCCAATCTTTCCTCACAAGACAAGCTGCTGATTCCAGGTATTAGTATATTAACCCCTTCCTTGAATAATTTCTAACACATTAACATCCTTCTTTAAATATAAAGACCAATATGGAACTAAGTATTCCAGATGAGGTCTCACCAATGCCTTATGTAACTGAAGCAAAGCCTCACTATCTTTGTATTCAATTCCCCTCGCCAATAATCACTAACATTCTGCTAACATTTCCAGACTTGAGCTGGTGAATCCATCAGTTCACTCCCTTGCTGTACTACACAGAAGCAGGAGCACAGGTTTGCTCAGGATCCCCAGCATTGTGGATGTTGCAGTAATGCTGTATGCGGCTTTCTTTAATATCCTTGAAGGAAATAATTTCAAATAGATTGTTCATTTCGGTGTATTTGTAGATATATGCGTACGTGCGAGGAGGTGGGGGAGGCAGGGTAGAGGAAAGGCTCACACACTATTGCCACACAAGACTCAGGAACATATCAGCTCCCTCCACCGTACTTCCACGAGATAGATGGACAGCAGGAATCAGCCCTGGAAAGACAGATGTGGGTGGATAAAGGCCAAACTCATCAATGGAAGTCCTTACAAATCAGGAAACTCATCAGTCTCAATGTTTCTACCAACAGGTGACAGCCAAACCTATCAGAAAAACAATCCAGTGAGATTCTGGTGGACTTCGAACACTTTCTGTACTTAAATCAGTCACAAAGATCTGGAGGTGAGCATAAGAAATAGGAGCAGGAGTAGGTCTGAACCCCACTCGGTCCTGCACCACCATTTAAAATGAGAGACCCAAGAGACTGATGGAACCTGGAGCAGAAAAATGAGCTGCTGCAGGAACTCACTGGATCAGATGCAGCCTGACCCACTGAGTTCCTCCAGCAACTTGTTTTTTGCACCGTTTAAAAAGATCGTGACTGATCCGATATCACTTCATTCTGTTGATGTCCAAAATTCTATCAGCCTTGGCCTTGTATATACTCAACAACTGAGTACCATAGCCCTCAGAGTAGAGTATTCCATAAGTTCACAACCCTCCAAGTGAAGAAATTTCTCCTGGTTCTATTCCAAAATGGACAAATCCTTAACCAAGTATATGCCTCCATACAAGCCCATCAGAGAAAACTGCCATTCAGTGTCACTGTTTCTCAGATTAAGATCACCTCCCATTCCCTTCACCCCTGAACAGTGTAGGCCAGTCCTATTCATCCCTCCTCTCAGGTCAACCCAAGATCACAATCTACCTTGTTGTGACCTTGCACCTTACTGTCTACCTGCACTGCACTTCCTCTGTAGCTGTGACACTTTGTACTGTCACTGTTTTTTACCTGTACTACCTCAATGAACTCTGTACCAACTCAATCTAACTGCACTGTGTAATGAACTGACCTGTACGATCAATAAGCAAAACAAGTTTTTTACTGTACCTCGATACAAGTGACAACAATAAACCAATACCAATACCAATACCAAACCCCCTCAGCCCAGGAACCAACTTAATGAATCTAGACTGCACAAATGCAGAAGAGAAATTAAACCTACTTGCAAACAGTGACCAAAACTGTGTGGTTCTCCAGGTGAGTTCTCACAGCCCTTTATCACCAGAAACAGATTTCCTCCTTTCTGCTATTTGCAAACCTTTGCTCAGTAGGGGAGATTTTGAATATTGGCACAAATGAAAACCAGGCATATATAAATATGTACACCTGTGGTAATAGGATACTGCCCTCAGTTCAAAGGAATATTACTTCCACGGTATACTGCAATGATTATCTGGGAATTTCCAGCCTTTATGGTATAATTTTTTAATATTAAATCAATACAGAGTCCAAACAGTTTTGGATTGATGCTCAGTGGTGGGTGAACTGGATAGGCTGTCACTATGCATGTGGATGGTGCATTGTAGTACAAATCCTTTGCTTTAAAATGCTGCTTTAGAAAGCATTTCCACTGATCCCTACACCAGCTTTCCCTCTGCAGATCCAAGGTATATGAGAAAGTTTTAGATTTCCCAAGGGGTTTAGAAGTACTTTTACACCCAATGGGTAGCAACATCATAAATACGGTCACACGGAGTTTTATTGTTTTGCTGCTTCTAATGAATTCCAGGAACGTATTTGGGAAGAATAAAATAAAAGCGGAGAGCGCTGGAAACATTCAGCACAGGCAAGAAGGAATCAAAGCTGACATTTCAGGTGACCTTCCATCAGAATTGGAAAAAGTTAAGAGGTGCAATAGGTTTTAAGCACGTATAATGGAAGAGAGAAAGAGCGACAGGTGATAGGATAAAGGGGAAAAAGGAAATCGATTATTGCTACCACCAGATCAGCTTCTACTGATCTGGACAGCGGGTGTGGTGGTAGTTCTACTCTTGCCATTTACATCCCTTCTACTTGTCCCCTTTTTTCCCTGCACATTCTTCTTTTGTGACATTTAATTTTCCCCTGCATTTCCCCCTACTGCAAACCTTTCCTTTTGTCCTTTCTTCACTGCTCCCAATTGTCCCTTTCCTCTCCACGTGGACAAAAGATGTTACACTACTAACATCCTCTAGTACTGATGAAAGTTCATCCGCTTAAAATATTAACTCTGATGCTTTCTCCACCAGCACTGCCTGATCTACTGGATACTTCCAGCATCGTCTGCTTATATTTTTGATTTCCAGCATTCACAGTAGTTTGCTTTTCTTCAAGAGGGAGGTATTTCAATGTTGCCAGCAATAGGAACTGAGGGTGCCTGCAGCACTATATCTGGGTTGTGGCTACACATACAAAAGCAGATGCATGCTTGCTCAATTGTTCCCTGACTAGATGCTGAGCCCAGGTATAAGTTCACCCTATTAGATTCCATTTGCTGCTTTTACTTATTATGACACATTTGGCCCATCAGGTCCATGCCAGCCCCCAGCAGAGTGATCCTATTCCCCATTATCATATCTCTGCTGCCCTGCAACTAATTCTCTTTCACATGCCGGTCAACTTTCCTTTGATTTTATTTTACCACTTATCTATATCGAGGGGAATTTTACTGCAACCAGTTAACCTACCAGCATATTTTTGGGAAGTAGGAGAAATCGGAGCACCTGGTATTCACCCACACAATCACAAGGAGAATGTGGAAGCTCCCAGGCAGCACCATTGATCAGGATTGAACCTACATCCCTTGAGCTGTGAGGCAGCAGCACTAACTGTTGTGCCACCATGCACACAATAGTTAACTTAAAATAGTAAATTGAAAGGAATCCCTCTCCCTCTGGTTCTACCTTCCACCTTGATTTGTTTTTGGGATGTTTTCATTTATTCTGTCATTATTCCTTTGAAACTAAGTGGGAGAATTTGTCTTCAGTCGCTGGCACTAAATAAATGCAAATTTATTGACTGCAGATTGTACACAGATCTGCTCTTTTGGTTCCAATGGTACAGTCAGCAACAGATAGGCTCACACCAGTTTATGCATCCATCATTAAAGATACATTTAATGCCTTAACACTGTCGTGAAGGCTTAAGAGCCCATATCACAGAAAGAGGTGATTGTTTCCTTTTGTGTGCATTCTTTGAGTTGTATCTGACTCCTGGCCCAACAATCTCACCTGAGTCAGAGGATCTTGGATTCAGAGTCTTACGCACAAAAAGCTAGTACCACATTGCAATGCAGTAGTGGGGAGATCTGCACTCTCAGAAGGGCGATGTTAAACTGTCTGCTTCCTCCATTGGATATCACCATTGCTAAGAAGAACAGGGAAGTTATTGCCATTGTCCTGGCGACACACTGCAGCAGCATCTACAAAATGCACTGCAGTGATAGATAACCCCTACATCAGGGGGCTCGCATTCCTAGAAAACAATCCGCATAACGATTTTCCGTAACACATGCGTCAAAAATAAGTCAGAAAAAATAATTTTTGTGTTTACTTATTTACTTGTTATTTCACATGAATTCCATGAGGGTTAGTTTTAATCCACCTCTCAAATCTTTAGATAGTGATTTGTGAATACTGTGAGGGCGAATTTCCGTTATCCAAAAGGCCATAACGTGGGGGTCACCTGTACTTGTTTAGACTATTTTGAATCCATCTGCCGAATTCATAATCTTGATCACCATGAAGGACAATGATTACATTTTACCTGTTAACAAACCTAAATCTAGCTGAATTATGACCACTACCACAAAACTGCCCTCCCACCCACCCTCCTCCTACTTGTCCAGTTTCATTCTCTCAAGCTAAATTTAGAATTTCTACTCCCCATCCTTTTTTTTAGGGGGGTACTATGTAATGACTAAAATCATTTTCCTTAAAGCAATTTATTAATTCTGTGCTTCCTATACTTCTTACACTGTTTGTATCCCAGTTAATATTGGGATAATTTAAATCCCCACCATTACCACCCTGCTACTTGTGCACTATAGAAATTTGCCTTAACAAATTTGCTCTTCTATCTCCTTCAGACTGTTTGCCATAAATAGTGCACTCCCAGCAGTGTGATTGCTCCTTTGTTCTTCATTCAAACCACTTAGCCTCATTTGATGAACCTCCCATATCGTTATTCCTTCTCACTGTGATGGTTACTTTAATTAATGTTGCTACCCATATCCTTTTTATCTCCCTTTCTATCTCATCTGAATATTCTGTTATCAAGAACATTGTTGCCATCCCCACCCCTCTTTAAGCCATATTTCAGTGATGCCTGAAGCATCCATACATCTATCTGTGCCTTCAGCTCACCTACCTTGTTCCCTGAACAGCTTACATTTAGATATATAACATTAAGATAAAATGTCTTTATTAGTCACATGTACATTGAACCACACAGTGAAATGCATCTTTTGCTTGGAGTGTTCTGGGGGCAGACCGCAAGTGTTGCCACACTTCTGGGGCCAACATAGCATGCCCACAGCTTCCTAACCCGTACGTCTTTGCAACGTGCGAGGAAACCCACGCAGACACGGGGAGAACGTACAAACTCCTTACAGACAGCAGCGGGAATTGAACCCGGGTCGCTGGCGCTGTAATAGCGTTACGCTAACCGCTACACCAGACTCCTTTTCTGTCAATTTTCAAACTTGCTCTACCTTCCAAACTCTCCAATATGAAACAAAAACAGAAATTGCCGGAAACACCCAGCAGGACAGGCAGCAGCTGTGGAAAGAGAAACAGCTCATGTTTCGGGTCAAAGTTCTTTGGTCAGCACTGGGAACAAGAGGGTAAACAAACTAGTTTTAACGTTACAGAGGTTTGGTTGGGGATGAAAAGGATAAAGAGAATACTTTTGATAGGGTGGTTTTCACTTGCTCTAATCTTCTGCCTTCTATTTTCAACTTTGTTATTCACCTTTCTGAGTCTTTGTTCAGATTCTTAACCCTCTGCCAAGCAAGCTTAAACCCTCCCCAACAGTATTAGCAAATATTGCCACAAGGATATTGGTTCCAACCCTGTTAGAGTGCATCCCCAATGGAGTGTAGCAGTCCTTTCTGCCTCAGTACCAGTCCCAGTGCCCAAGGAATTTAAAGTTTGCCCTCCTGCACCATTTCTCCAGCTGGACAGTCACCTCTATAATAATCACTTGCACAAGGTGCCAGGAATAATCCAGCGATTACTGTCCAGAGATTACCAGTGCTTCAAGAGGTTTGGTTATGGCTAGAAATTAACTCCTGCCTGAGCAAGGACCTGGACCCGCTGCATTTTGCTGATTGCACAACAGGTCTACAGCAGATGCAATCTCATTGGCTCTCCACTCTGCTTTGGAGCACCTAGACAACAGCAAATCATACATCAGGCTGCCATTTATCAATTATAGCTCGGTGTTCAACACCATCATCCACTCAATGCTAATCATCAAGCTTCTAAGCCTGGGCCTCTGTACCTTCTTCTGCAACTGGATCCTTGACTTTCTCATCAGGAGACCACAGTCAGTGCAGATCGGTGATAACATCTCCTCCTTGCTGACAATCAACACAGGCGCTCCTCAAGGATGCGTGCTTAGCCGACTGCAGTACTCACTCTGCACTCATGGCTGTGTGGCTAAGCACAGCTCAAACTCCATCTACAAATTTGCAGATGACACCACCGTTGTTGTAAAATCTCAGATGGCGACAAGGAGACTACAGGAATGAGATAGGTCAGCTGGTTGAGTGGTGTCGTAACAACAACCTTGCACTCAATGCAAGTATTTTACACAGAGAGTGGTAGGTGTGTGGAACGCACAGCCGGCAGAGGTTTTGGCGGCAGATACATTAGGGACATTTAAGAGACTCTTAGATAGCCACATGAATGATAGAGAAATGGAGGGCTATGTGGGAGGGAAGGGTTAGATAGATCTTAGAACAGGATAAAATGTCGACACAACATTGTGGGCTGAAGGGCCTGTACTGTGCTGTAGTGTTCTATGTACTATGCTCATAAACACTACCTCATTATTCCTTTTTTCGCACTATTGATTTATTTTGTGATTGGTATTGGTATTGATTTATAGTAATTTTATGTCTTTGCACTGTCCTGCTGCGGAGAAACAACAAATTTCGCATCATAAGACAGTGATAATAAATCTGATTCTGATTTTGATTCATTGAAGTCCTGTCTCTTAATCTCTGACCTTAACATCTGGCTTGCAGCACTGCATCCCTTTTTCTACTTCTTTTACTGGTATCATACAGTCTGCTATCTCTGGCTGTTCACTATCCCCCTTCCGAATGTCTTGCAGCCACTTAGTGATATCATTGACACCAGAGATGCAACATATCATCCTGGGATCACACCTGTGACTACAGAACCACGGTCCGCACCCTTATTTATCAAACACCCTATATTGTTGCTTTCTTGACATTTCCACTCCCTTCCTGTACATTGAAGCCACCCGCGTGCTATGATGTTGGCTCTGGCTGCACTCCTCAGAGGAAAGAAACACCCCATCAGTTTGATAATCTGTGGAAGCAATGCAGAGCAATAGGGCTTCTGGCCACAACTGCTGGTGTCCTTTCCATCTTGGAATACCATGCACCAAGATCATGGAGCACCTTCAGCAGAAGAACTTCAGCAGTTCAAGAAGGGCTCAGTTGATCAATATCATTAAAAACAGATTCTGCTGGCCATATCATTACTACTGTTTGTGGCACCTTGCTGTGCACAGTTGATGTCATATTCTCTGCACTACCACAGAAGTGACAGACACTTTCTTTCTCATAAAATGCGTTGGGGGCTGTAAGGTTGTGGAAGGAGCTATACAATTGTAGTTGTTTTCCTTATTTCTACTTTTGTCAAAGCAAGACAAAGTGAAATGCCGTCTGTCTCCCGTTCCAACTGAAGGTGAGCTCAAGGAATGACGAACTTCCACCTTCTTTAAAACAAGGTTCCATTCTTTACACTGCTCTGTGATCCTTTGCCCACAGGCAAGATGTTATCTGGACAAAATGGATAATAAAAAAGTCCACCAAGCAGAAACAGAGTTACTTGCAGCATAAATAGTAACCAGATGATAAAGGAATAAGTAAGAGAGAAATGAACCATGCCACTGCAATCAACTATTCCAAGCCACACTAGAGCATTCGTTAGAAGCAGGATATCTTGCCTGACCTTATAGTTGATAATACAAGATTATTACCTTGTACTGAATGAACATATTTGGTAGATAATGTTTCATTGTCAATATAATTGAAGAGTGTGTGTGGTGTGTGTGTTTTTGTGTGTGTGTGTGTGTGTGTGTGTGTCTGTCTGTCTGTCTGTCTGTCTGTCTATTCTCTGTACATGTGCCTGCTGTTGCTTTCAGAATATTCTGGATGGTTGGGATTGGTTCAAACCAGTTTGGATGTAGTATTATATTATTAGGCAAACGGAATAACTTACACAGATAGGCAAATTTCATTTTTTTATTTTACAAGATGAATGTAGTACTTCCAAGATGATTATAGGACAAAGTCAAAACTTAACCTTCCACTGCCACAGCCATCTTGGCTGAGTAAAGTGAACTCACTATTCCACAGGGTCCCACATATTTGTACATCCCAGTTTCACTAAGAACATGGGAACAGGAGTAAGTCATTTCGGCCTCAAACCTGTTATGTCTTTAATGAGATTGTGGATGATTTGTGACCTAACTCCACACCTGTTTACTCCATATCCAGTTAGAAACAGTTTCTCAATAAAAAGGTATCAACTTCAGATTTATTAATGAATAATTGACCCAGTGTCAATTGCTATTTGTGGAAGAGAGTTACAAGCTTCCAGCAGTTTCTGCCTTTAGGAGTATTTATCAACTTCACCCCTGAAATGACCAAAAGCTAAAACGTTACCTTATGCTAGATTTTCAGGTGCTCCCAGATACACAACTGTTGGCACAATGCTGTTTCTGTGAATTGCCAGGAAATAATCAAATATATCAATGGAAGGATATGTTTCCTTCCCTGCTGTAACTCTGGCCTTTCTTTTATTGTGAGTGTACATTGCAGACATAAGAAAAAAAAGAGTATTTATCAAAGCATTTTAATTTATAGGACAGAAGTTATTAAATGTACTCCTATGAGGTTCCTGGTATTTCAACTCTAAACAGATGTCCACAGTTAGTCAGCCACAAATGCTGGCCCATCTGTTACTATTTCCCTTATCAATTTTTGTGACAGCATAACAAACCTATCCACCAGAGTAAGAAACATTTAGAAAAGGCCACAGATTTCATTCTGACATTTACTTAAGAGAATACAACACAGTTAACCTTGAAAACATTTACAAAAATTGCTCTGAATATTGAAATTAGAATGTAAAATGGTCCTGCCAAAACAAGTTTCCACAATTCAAAAGTGAGATCTATTTTACCTGATATTTAGTGATAAAGTGTTCTGATTCAGATTTGACTTGAAGCTTAAATAATCCAGCTAAGGTTGTTCAGAGGC
The DNA here is from genome assembly GCF_009764475.1 of Pristis pectinata. Taxonomy (NCBI): domain Eukaryota; kingdom Metazoa; phylum Chordata; class Chondrichthyes; order Rhinopristiformes; family Pristidae; genus Pristis; species Pristis pectinata. Next base: position 19,702,918 of record NC_067405.1, read on the forward strand.
CTTTGTACAATAGAGCTCCCTTACAGAAATACTTTACACCAACTTTCCCCCCCTACTGTGGTTAATGGAGCCCTCACCCACATCTCCATTTCCGGCGCTTCTGCTCTCACATCCACCTCCTCCCCAGGCAGAACAGGGATAGACACAAGAAATTCTGCAGATGCTGGAATCTGGAGCAACACATACAAAAAATGCTGGAGGAACTCAGCAGGTCAGGCAGCATGTATGGAGGGAAATAAACAGTCAACATTTTGGGTCGAGACCCTTCATCGGGACTCTTGGTCCTTACCTTTCATCCCACCAGCCTACACATTCAACACATCATTCTTTGACATTTCCGCGAACAACAATGCGATCCAACATCTTCCCTTTCCTGCCCCTTTCTACTTTCTGCAGGGACTACTCTCTCCATGGGTCCCTGGTTTGCTCATCCCTTCCAACCCATCTCTCCCCATCTCTAGGCACTTTCCCCTGCACCCATAGAAGATGTAACACCTGTCCCGACACCTGCTCCCTCACCTCCAACTAGGGACCTAAACAGCCTTTCCTGGTGAGGCAGAGATTCACATTGCACCTCCTCCAACCTTGTCCATTGCACTCGGCGCTCTCGATGCGGTCTCCGCTACATCGGTGAGACCAAGCGCAGACTAGATGACTGCTTCACAGAGCATCTGGAGATCCCAGCTGCAAGCCATTTTAATTCCCCTTCCCATTTCCACACCGACCTGCCTGACCTTGGCCTCCTCCACCCCCAAGGTGGCCTAGAAGTACAGCACCTTATATTCTGCCTGGGTAGTCTACAACCCAATGGCACAATCATTGAATTCTCCAATTTCAGGTAACCTCCTCCTACTCAATCCCTTTCTCTCTCTTTCTGACCTCCCTCGGTCCTCTCACACACCTCTCACCCTTCTTTCTAAGCCACTACCTACCCCTCCTCAGCACTCTATCACCCAGTTCATTTCCCCTCCCCCCACCTACTCCACCTGCCCAAACACTCCTCCCCCAGGGTCCCCTCCCTCCAGTTCCCATCTGCCCACCACACCTCCCTTTTTTTGGTTCCCCTTTATCTTCCTTTCTTAACAGTTTCCATAATCAGCTGCTCTTCGTTGCTTCCACCTATCACCTCCCAGCCTCTGTTACTATGTCCACCCTTCCCACCCCACCAGGCTTCATCTGCCAGTTAACCAACCCCTCCTCACCTGGATCCACCTATCACTTACCAGCTCCTGACTCACCCCTCCCCCTCACCTTTTTATACTGGCTATCTCCCCTCTACCCTTTCAGTCCAGGTGAAGGGTCTTGACCCAAAACGTTGACTGCCCATATCCCGCCACAAATGCTCCCTGACCTGCTGAGTTCCTCCATCAGCTCAATTTTCACTTGACACCAATCTTGTGTTCAAATCTGGAAACAAATTCACCTGAAAACAAATAGAACTGATTCATGAATGAATAAAAAGAAAACAGCTGTGAGAAAACATGAGAAGTTAAGAGAAGAGATAGTGTGCCTTCTGTTAGGCCATAACTGATGGTACACAAATCCCATAATTATGTTTGTGCAGGTAGAATCCATAACTTCAAGTGTCTGCCTGCATCACATGTCAACTGATGCAGAATCACTGAGTTTCCCCAGCAGTCATCAATCTGGACAGATTATACCATTGTACAGAAAACATCTTTATTTGACCGTAAGTAATTTCTTACATCTCTAAAATTCTACACAGATGGACCTGTTTCATAAATAGTGTCAACACTTTCAGTGCAGACATAATAAAAATATAAAGAGATCAGATATGCTTCTGTGTTTATGGGAATTAATTAATAAGTGCCAAGAATTCTTATGAAGTAATGGCCCAGACAGACCACGTCTCACAGTCAGCCCGCAGCCACTTGGTTTGCAATGACTGAAAGACCTTGGCTCTGTGATTATTCTGTGAAACAGAGTAGGCTGCAAGTGCCAACTAGGTTTTAGGCTCTGAAACCCAAGGCACCAGCCATTCACCTCTCTGGTGGTCATCATTGAGGTCATTCTATCTGAAAACCTCTCCAGTTTCTAGAAAGCATCCTATCTGGATGCATCATGGCTTGGTATGGCAACTGCTCTGCCCAGGACCACAAGAAACTGCAGAGAGTTGTGGACACAGCCCAGCGCATCACGGAAAACAGCCTCCCCTCCTTGGACTGTCTTTACCTTTCGCTGCCTTGGTGAAGCAGCCAGCATAATCAAAGACACCACCCACCCGGGTCATTCTCTCTTCTCTCCTCTTCCATCAGGTAGAAAATACAGGAGCCTGAGGGCACATACCACCAGGCTTAAGGACAGCTTCTATCCCACTGTGAAAAGACTGTTGAACACTTCCCTTATATGATGAGATGGACTCTGACCTCAAAATCTACCTTGTTGTGACCTTGCACCATATTGCACTGCACTTTCTCTGTAGCTGTGACACTTTACTCTGTACTGTTATTGTTTTTACCTGTACTACCTCAATGCACTCTGTACTAACTCAATGTAACTGCACTGTGTAATGAATTGACCTGTACGATCGGTATGCAAGACAAGTTTTTCACTGTAGCTCAGTACAAGTGACAATAATAAACCAATACCAATATCTGGTGATCAGAGACATTCCAAAACAATTGAAATATATGTGAATAAGAAAAAATTAAAAACAGAAAAACAAGAAAAAATTATAAGTGTGTTTATAAACAGAAACTCCTGATAATTATTTAAATACAATAAAATAAAGATAAATGAACAAAATACTTACCTAAACTTTTTGTATAAGATAAGATATCTTTTATTAGTCACATGTACATCGAAACACACAGTGAAATGCATCTTTTTGTGTTGAATGTTCTGGGGGCAGCCCGCAAGTGTCGCCATGCTTCCAACACCAATATAGCATTCCCACAACTTCCTAACCCGTACGTCTTTGGAATGTGGGAGGAAACCGGAGCACCCGGAGGAAACACACACAGACACGGGAAGAATGTACAAACTCCTTACAGACAATGGCCGGAATTGAACCCGGATCGCTGACGCTGTAATAGAGTTACGCTAACTGTTACACTACCGTGCCTGGCACACGTTACTCTGCATTCTGTATTGTTTTACCTTGTACTACCTCAATGCACTGTTTAATGAATTGATCTATATGAATGGTATGCAAGACAAGTTTTTCACTGTACCTCAATACAAGTGACAATAATAAACCAGTTCCAATTCCAATTAATGAGGTTAGCAACACCAATCAAATGATGCACTGGATGTGCCAGTTATGGCTCATAAGCAGACTTTCCAGCCTCTCAGCTTAACAACTCACAGAAAGCCCTTGACCCAGTGATGAGCCCAGGAGTGGAGCATGTCATACACACCTGACCTCCAGCAAATTGCTGACTTCTGCTCTGCGGTGTAGAGATGTGTATGTCCAGAATGCATGGATACACACATTACAACTGGCCAGTGCTTCTTGCTGGCTAGCCTTCAGTACAATCCAGCCCAATATGATGCAGGAGCACTCACCTTCTTTGAAAGAGACCTCCAATTGGCCTGATTCTCCATTCTTGCCTCACAGCCATATACTTACTTCAAGGTTATATCCAGGTCCCTTTTAAGTGTCAGTGTATGAACTTTCACCTTAGTTACTCTTCTGAAACCTTTGTTAGCTTTGACCACCTATATTGGCTTTCCCCTTAACCTTTTCTGTCCTACTCACAAATTTCTCTGAAAATCAAAACAAAAACTGCAGCTGCTGGAAATCTGAAATAAAAACAGAAAATGCTGAAAAAACTAAGCAGGTCAGGCAACATATGTGGAAAGAGAAACCAGTTAATGTTTCAGGTCTGGGACTCTTCATTTAATTTTAATTCAATTTAATCTTTCTGCTATCTGAAGTCTCTCATACTTGATACCATTCTGTAAGCTCTACCTGTAAGGGAGTTTCTGTTCAACAACATTTATGTCATCACTTTAACATGGTAAAACCGGTCAAGGAGATTCACAGGAGCCATACCAAAAGTAGTTTGGTGCTGAGGCCAGACGGGGAAAAGCAATTCCAGACCTTACAATCTGGGAAGTTACAGATAACGACCAGTGGTGAAACAAAATCGGGATTGTCCAAGAGGTCTGATTTAAAAGCACATAAAAATTTCATGGAGTTTTAGGACTGTTGGGGTTGGAGAGAAGGGGAGAGGTATGGCTATAGATTTGAAAACAAGGATAAGTTTTTTAAAATTAAGTCATGACTCTTCAGGGGCCAATGTAGCTCAATTAACTCTGGGATGATGGGACTGCAATTTGGTGTGGGTTACTAGATAAGATAAAATAGATAAGATAAGATATCCTTATTAGTCACATATACATCGAAACACACAGTGAAATACATCTTTACGTAGAGTATTCTGCGGGCAGCCCACAAGTGTTGCCACGCTTCCGGCGCCAACATAGAATGCCCACAACTTCCTAACCCGTACGTCTTTGGAATGTGGGACGAAACCGGAGCACCCGGAGGAGACCCACGCAGCCACCGGAAGAACATACAAACTCCTTACAGACAGCAGCCAGAATTGAACCCGGGTTACTGGTGCGGTAAAGCGTTACACTAACCGTTACACTACTGTGCCTGCTATAGTATAGGGGCAATAGATCTTTGCATCTATTCAAGTTCATAAATGATGGATCCAAAGATTCTTCAAATCTTTAGAATTGTCTAGAGCTAACAAAGGCACGGATGAGGATTTCAGTAGCAGATGAGCAAGTACTGAGACTCTTGACATTGACCGATGTGGAACGACACAGTCTGGGTGATAGGACTGATGTGAGGTCAAAAGGTCAGTTCAGGATTAACTAGGATGCCAATATTGCAAACAGTCTGCTTCCTCCTAGTGTAGGTCACAAGTTACCAGTAAGAATTCACAGATATTATTTGTATGTAGTTTAAACATTTGTAAGTAGTTTAAACATTAAAAAGTAGTTGCATAACACTGGACGATATAATAGTACTTTTTTACACAAGATTATATATCGAAGTTTTTTTCTAGCAAATCTGTATATAATTTAGTCTGTGCACCCAGAGATGAAATCAGTTTAATATTTCCGAAATGATGTGTTTTTGTAACCTATGCCCTTCACTTTATATAGCAGTAAGTCAAACAATATCTACACAGGGTCTGTGCAGAGGCTGGACTTCCTACATAGTTGTCTTTCCGGCATGTTTATTTCATTTGGATATGAAGCTAAAATTATGAAGATATCTTTACACAAAACATGTTGCCTTTGGAAATACTAACCTAATTTCACCCAGATGTCCTACTTTTGTTTCTTATTTATTTTCTTCTCCTCCACTCAAAAACATTAATGTCTTATTGAGTTATGATTCCTTTTAATTGGTTACCAATATTTTGTCAAAGAGAGAACAAGTGCAGACTTGACCATGTTCCCCTGGACATTTGTACATGTACATGTCACAAGCTGGTCATCAATGCATCTGCTCCATTAAAAAAGGAGCAGGAGTAGGTCACTGGCTCCCTGAGGCTGCTCTGCCTTCAATAAGACCATGGCTGATCCCATCTTGGTCTCAGCTACACTTAACTGTTTGTTTCCCCTCAACCTTCATTCCTTCCCCCCCCCCCCCCCTCCCATAAACCAAAAAAATCTATCTGTCTTCAATATATTCCATGGTAGCATAGTGGTTAGCATAATGCTTTACAGCGCCAGAGACCTGGGTTCAAATCCGGCCACTGTCTGTAAGGAGTTTGTACGTTCTCCCCGTGTCTGTGTGGATTTCCTCCGGGTGCTCCGGTTTCCTCCCACATTCAAAACGACAGGTTAGGAAGTTATGGCTGCTATGTTGGCAACGGAAGCGTGGCACACTTGCGGGCTGCCCCCCAAAAAATCACTACGCAGAAAATGTATTTCACATGTGTGTTTCAATGTACATGTGACTAATAAAGATCTTAAAAAGAATAACTACTGAGATAGTGAATTCCAAAGATTCACTACCCTCTGAGAGATAAAATTCCTCTTCAGCTCTGTCAAATAGCTGATGTTTTATTCTGAGGTCACGTCCATTAGCTCTGGTTTCCCTTACAAGGGAAACATCCTCTCAACATCTGCAACATCAGGCCATGCCCTTATCTTATATAAAGACCACCACCCTTCTGAACTCCAGTGAGAATAGGCCCAAATTGCTCCATTGTTCTTCATAAGATATCTCTTCATTTCAGAAATCAATCTAGTCAATCTTTCCTGAATTGTCTCCATGCATATATCTCTCCTTAAATAAGGGACCAACAGTGGAGTACTATGTGGGAAAGCTCAGCAGATCAGACCGCATCTGTGAGAAGAGAAACAGAGTTAATGTTTCAGCTTGTAGACCCTTAAAAGACCCTATAGATTATACTCCACTTGCCGAACTTTTGCCTGCTCACTTAACCTATCGATATCCCTTTGCAGTCTTGTTGTATCCCCCTCTCAAACTGGTCTCAGCAAATCTGAGACACAAGAAATTCTGCAGATGCTGGAATCTGGAGTGATACACAAAAAGTACTGGAGGAACTCAGCAGGTCAGGCATCATCTCTGGAGGGAAATAAACAGTTGACGTTTCGGGCCGAGACCCTTCATCAGGACTGGAAAGGAAAAGGGCAGAAGCCAGAATAAGAAGGTGGGGAGAGGGGGAGGAGCACACACAGGCAGGTGATAGGTGAGTTCAGGTGACAGATGAGTCCATGTGAGGGGGGAAGGTAGGTGGGTGGGGGAGGGGGGGAAGATGTTATAAGCTGAGAGGTGATAGGTAGAAGAGGCAAAGGGCTGAAGAATCTGGTCGGAGAGGGCAGTGGACTATGGAATAAAGGATGGAGGAGGCGAGAGAGGAGATGGGCAGGTCATCAAGGCGGGGGAAGGGAGCCATAGGAATAAGGGAAGACAAAGGAGTTGGGGGGGGGAGAGAAAAAGAAGGGGTGGGGTTACCGGAAGTTAGAGAAACTGATGTTGAGGCCATCAGGTTGGAGACTCCCAAGGCGGAATATGAGGTGTTGTTCCTCCAACCTGCACCTAGCCTCAACGTGGATAGACATGTCAGTATGGGAGTGGGATGTGGAACTGAAGTGGGTGGCCACCGGGAGGTCCTGGCTGTTGCGGCGGACGGAGCAAAGGTGCTCGACGAAGCGGTCACCCAATCTGCATCGGGTCTCACTAATGTATAGGAGACTAATACTATACACTTCCTCTGTTTATTTAGTGATGTAAGTAACTGAGGTCTGAGTCACTGATCATTGTGGCACTCAACATAGCGCAGGACAGATAATTCAGCATGAACTTGGATGGCTGTTTTCTCTGACATAATCATCAAGTTGCTGCACACATTTGACTTTTGAAGAAGTGGGGATGGAGAAAATAACCTACAGGAACCAAGGGAATTGGTGGGATGGAGTCCACAAGAGGGTGCATTTTAGTTGACAGATTTTTGTGTTCACTTTCTGCTCACATTCTTGACCTACAGACTCTTTGGGACAACCCATGGCACGAGACGCACTAAAGGAGCCACTTAATCGAAGCAATCCAGATTTCATAGACGTGTTTAGTTTCATCAAAGTAATCTGAGGGAGCATGTTATCAAAAATTCATTGTTATGTGCAACAGACTCATGCTGTTCTGCTGAGAACAGTGATTCAGCCAGGATGACAGGAGTCTCCATGGGCCTTATGCCTTGTGGGGCTTACCTTGCATGACAGCTGGTAGAGGACAAGTTAGGGCAGGCACGATAGTGTAGCGGTTAGTGTAATGCTTTACAGTGCCAGTGACCCAGGTTCAATTCTGCCCACTGTCTGTAAGGAGTTTGTACGTTATTCCCATGTCTGCGTGGGTTTCCTCCAGGTGCTCCGGTTTCCTCCCACATTCCAAAAGATGTACGAGTTAGGAAGTTGTGGGCATGCTATGTTGGCACTGAAAGCATGGCAACACTTGTGGGCTGCCCCCAGAACACTCTACGCAAAAGGTGTATTTCACTGTGTGTTTCGATGTACGTGTGACTAATAAAGATATCTAATCTTATAAATATCAGCACATTCTTCTTCCTACAGATTGATCTGCCAGTAAAGGAAATTGAGGCAAAAAGCCTTCAATTCATTCAAGGTATCTTTCTCAGAAAAGACAAAAAACCTTCACCACCCCACTATCCCCTCCAACTGGATAGAGACCAAAGCTGAATAGGTGACCTCCTTTATATTTTAATTTTGGGATCATGTCATAAGAGAGAGAGATTTCTTTATTAGAAACACACAATGAAGTGCACCTTTGCATAGAGTGTTCTGGGGGCAGCCCGCAAGTGTCACCATGCTTCCGGCGCCAACATAACATGCCCACAACTTCTTAACCCTTTGGAATGTGGGAGGAAACTGGAGCACCCGGAGGAAACCGGAGCACCCGGAGGAAACCCATGCAGTCATGGGGAGAACGTACAAACTCCGTACAGACAGTGGCCAGAATTGAACCTGGGTCACTGGCACTGTAATAGTGTTATGCTAACCGCTACACTACCGTGCCTGCCTCATTTTAAGATTTAGACGTGGCTGATTGTCAGTGTATGACCAAGGCTGGCCAGCTACCACCCCTTTACATGCTTCACTCTGCTCTGACACCTGATGATCATGAGTATCAAAAACTTGCATGGTAATACCATCAACTAAACTACAACTCGTTCAGAAAACACGTTCAAACATCCAAGGTTGGTCATTGTGACAGCCCAAGCTTACTGCTGGATATCGTGAGCTAAGCTTCTATAAGCGCAGCAGTGCAGGAAATGCCTTTGGTGAAGGAAAAGTCACAATAGGATTACTGTTCTGAAGACCTTCGCTCCCTGTCCAACACCACCAACACCATTGTGTTGGGCACCACTGAACATGCCCGTGCAGGAGAACATTATATGCATTGGGAAACACTCAAGTTCAACTTCAAGTTTATTGTCATAGGCATACACACCCAGGGTATAAATGCCATGAGAACTAGCTTTTTACAGCAGCAGCACAGTACATTATGAGGACAAACATAAGTTAACATAAACTTAAATTAACATAAAGTATACATAGCTTACACATGTACAAAATAAACAACAGAGTAAACATAACAACACCAATGCAAGATTGAGAGAGAAAAAAATATATAGTCTGAGATAGTGTTAGTGTTTTTCATGTAATTTCAAGAACCTGATGGCAGTGGGGAAGAAGCTGTCATTGAACCTTGAGGTGTGGGTTTTCAGGCTCCAGTATCAACTGTCTGATGGCACCATCAAGAAGAGGACATGGCCCGGATGGTGGGGGTCCCTGATGACAGATGCCGCCTTCCTGAAACATCACCCCTTGCAGATGTCCTTGATGGTGGGGAGGGCTGTGCCTGTGATAGAACTGGCTGAGTCCACCACACTCTGTAGCTTCTTGCGTTCCTGCGCATCGGATTTTCCATACCAGGCCATGGTGCAACCAGTCAGAATGCTTTCCACTGCACATCTGTAGAAGTTTGTCAGTATCTTTGAGGACATGCCAAATCTCCTTAAACTTCTAAGAAAGTAGAGACACTGGCGTGCCTTCTTTGTGATTGCATCTATGTACTGGGCCCAGGATAGGTCCTCCGAGTTGTTGACACCCAGGAACTTGAAGCTGCTCACTCTTTCCAACGCAATAAGGACTGGTGCATGTTCAGGTGACTTCCCCTTCCTGAAGTCCACAATTGGTTCCTTGGATTCAACAAGTCCAATGCAATCATTTTTTCCAACAAAATTGTCTCACAAGGTGCACACATACATTGGTTCGCATGATAGAATTTCTCGGTCCTTGTGTTTCTTGGCGAGCTGTTGGGATGGAATTAGAAACTATAATCTCTAGAAAAACATTCCTTGTCATGTGTAATCCGAATGCGCTGTTGAGGCTAGAACCAAAATTCCCTAGAGAAATGGAAAAATTTAAATTAAAATGGCTCTTAGAAAGAGGTGTACAATAATGTGGTAAATAACATAAAGCAGAGCACTAAACACACAGGAAAAATTTATCTTTGGTCACCAGTGCTGAACACATGGCAAGAACCTACCCTCAGTTGTACTTCGTTGAAGTCAAAGGAATGGAATGTGCAAAAGTTGAGTATAATTCACAGCAATGCTCACACTCATGCCTAGTTCTGATGACCAAAGACACAATCCCATCCACAAGGTGAGAGCAAAAATTAGCAGCACGTCTAATAGACTGGCAAGAAAAGAGTGAAAATCAAAGAAACTGCAAATGTTGAAAATCTAAAATAAAAACAGACAATGCTGGAAAACTCAGCAGGTCAGGCTGCATCTGTGGGAAGAGAAATAAGGGTCAACATTTCAGGATGGACACCTGTCATCAGAAATGGGGAAGCAGACAAAAGGATTGTTAGGTTGTGGGGAGGGTAGGAGAAGGGGACTAACATCTCCAATTCACTTATTGACCAGGTAACCCATGGACACTCTGGTTTTACACTATAGAGACATACCCTCTCCACCACCATCCCTGCAGTTTAACAAGCTTCTTCTCTCCTTCCAACTTCTAATGAAGGGTTTTGACAAACAGTAACTCTACATCTCTTCGCACAAATGCTGCCCAATCAGCTAAGTATTTCCAGCATTTTCTATTTTTATTATGACAAGAAAATAGTGAGAGATTTTATATGAAGGTTACTAAGAAGGTCTCTCTGTAGTTAGTACCAGTGGGAGACCTGTCTAATCTGGTTCCTGGTGCCCTGGCTGGACCCTGGTTCCTGGTGCCCTGGCATCAGTTAGCCCCCAAATCCTGTTTCATGCAACCAGGAACCAAGCAGGTAGCGGAGAAGTCAAGTTCCTCTGAGGTAGTTTGCAGCTGGAGCCTCCACAGTGCTCCTCAAGGTCATTAGCTGATGACATCATAGGGAGTCATGACTGCACTGGGGATCCCTGGCCCTGCATTAAGGATCAAGGAATTGATTGTGGACTTCAGGAAGGGGAAGTCAGGAGAACACACACCAGTCCTCATTGAGGAGTCAGCAGTGGAAAGGGTGAACAGCTTCAAGTTCCTGAACGTCACCATCTCAAAGGATCTATCTTAGGCCCAACACATTGATGCAGTTATGACGAAGGCACACCAGTGGCTCTACTTCATTAGAGTTTGAGAAGATTTGGTGTGTCACTGAAGACTATTGCAAATTTCTACAGATGTACGGTGGAGAGCATTCTCACCGGTGTGGAGGCTCCAATGTGCAGGATTGAAAGAGGCTGCAGAGGGTTGTAGGCTCAGCCAACTCCATCAGGGTACAATCCTCCCCGCCATCAAAGAGATCTTCAAGAGGCAGTGCCTCAAGAAGGCGGCATCCATCATTAAAGACACTCACTACCTGGGACATGCCTTCTTCATGTTACTGCCATCAGGGAGGAGGTACAGGAGCCTGAAGACCCACACTTAATGCTTCAGGAACAGTTTCTTCCCCTCCGCCATCAGATTTCTGAACAGTCCATGAACCCATGAACATTACTTTGTTGTTCCTCTTTCGCCCTATTTATTCATTTTTGTAACTTATAGTAACTATTATGTCTTACACTGTACTGCTGCTGCAAAACAACAAATTTTGTGACATATATCAGTGATAATAAACCTGATTCTGATTTTGATTCTTATTAGTTTTATAAGAAAGTTGGCATCCTCGGCCAGTGTGATACAAGACAGACAACATTCCTTTCAGAGATTGGAAGCCCCTCAATTATAGGACCATTGATGACCCTTGTCTAATTTGCATACTTCCAGCATATATGAGCAAACCTTCCCAACATGGAGGAGGTGAGAGTTGGCTCTCAATGTGTCTGTGCTTATCATGTTGAAAATACAAAGCAAATTGGTAGTTGCAGCATCAATCAACTAGCAGTATAGAGCTAAGTTTAAATCTTATGTATCTCAGAAGAAAAATCAGGGAAAAGCAGATGAATAAGACTAACTGCTTGCTTTTCAGAGAGGTGGCACATGCATAGTGGATTAAATGATCTTTTTCGGTATCCATTTTCCTGTCTTTGTTTCCATATTTCCTTATGACATGAGAGCAGGCATGGTAGTATAGCAGTTAGCGCAATGCTATTTCAGCACTAGCAACCCGGGTTCAATTCCATCCGCCTCTGTGTGGGTTTCCTCATGGTGTTCTGGTTTCCTCCCACATTCCAAAGACATATGGGTTGGGAAGTTGTGGGCATGCTATGTTGGAGCCGGAAATGTGACGACACTTGTGGGCTGCCCCCAGAACACTCTAAGCAAAGACTTCAGGAAAGGGGGCGGTGTACATCAATGGTGCTGAGGTCGAGAGGATTGGCAGCTTCAAGTTCCTGGGAGTGAACATCACCAACAACCTGTCCTGGACAAACCACGTGGATGACATGGCCAAGAAAGCTCACCAGCGCCTCTACTTCCTCAGGAGGCTAAAGAAATTTGGTTTGTCCCCTTTGACTCTCACCAACTTTTACCAATGCACCATAGAAAGCATCCTATCTGGATGTATCACGGCTTGGTACAGCAACTACTCTGCCCAAGACCGCAAGAAGCTGCAGAGAGTTGTGGACACAGCCCAGCGCATTATGGACACCAGTCTCCCCTTCTTGGACTCTGTCTTTACCTCTCGTTGTCTTGGTGAAGCAGCCAGCATAATCAAAGACCCCACCCGCCCGGGACATTCTCTCTCCTCTCCTCTCCTCTTCCATCGGGTAGAAGATACAGGAGCCTGAGGGCACGTACCACCAGACTTAAGGACAGCTTCTACCCCACTGTGATAAGACTATTGAACAGTTCCCTTATACAATGATATGGACTATGACCCATGACCTCATAACATCACGATCTACCTTGTTGTGACCTTGCACCTTATTGCACTGCACTTTCTCTGTAGCTGTGACACTTTACTCTGTACTGTTATTGTTTTATTTTACCTGTACTACATCAATGCACTCTGTACTAACTCAATGTAACTGCACTGTGTAATGAATTGACCTGTAAGATCGGTTTGTAAGACAAGTTTTTTCACTGTACCTCGGTACAAGTGACAATAATAAACCAATACCAATACCAAAAGATACATTTCACTATGTGTTTCGATGTACATGTGACTAATAAAGATATCTTATCTTATCTACATAGGAGATCGTCGAGTTTGTCCCATTCCCCACTTATTTCCCCTATAATCTATTCTCCACACACTCCCATTCACTCCTCCCAGATTCTTCCACTCAACTAAGATAAGACATCACTATCAGTCACATGTACATCAAACCACGCAGTGAAATGCATCTCTTGCGTAGAGTGTGCTGGGGGCAGCCCACAAGTGTCGCCACGCTTCTGGCGCCAACATAGCATGCCCACATCTTCCTAACCTGTACATCTTTGGAATGTGGGAAGAAACCGGAGCACCCAGAGGAAACCCACGCAGACACCGGAATAACGTACAAACTCCTTACAGACAGTGGCCAGAATTGAACCTGGGTCGCTAATGCTGTAATAGCATTACACTAACTGCTACACTACCGTGCCTGCCCTACTTAACCTACCAATCTCCACATCTTTGGGCTGTGAGAGGAAACAAGAGCATGCAGAGACAGGGAGAACATACAAATTCCATATAGACAGCACCCAAGATCGGGATTGAAGCTGGGTCAGTGGAGCTATGAGGCAGCAGCTCTCGGAGCTGCATCACTGTCCTGTGAAATTCTGGATCAAAACAATCTGCTCCTATGAATCTGTAAAAACTGGTAAATCTTATCCTTACAAGAAATTCCAATTTCTTCCAATTGTGAAGCCCTGACACATATATAAATTAATTCAGATTTGCCACATTCTTGAAATGTGGTATCACTAACAAGTCGAGCATTTATTGGACATCCCTAATTACCACTGAGAGGGTATATGTTTGCCACCTTCTTGCAGTATTGCTGGCTATCTGGTGAAGGTTCTCCCACAGTGCTCTTAGATAGAGAGGCCCAGAATTTAAAAGCAGCAATGCTCTAGGAATGCTGATGTACTCCCCAGTCAAATGTATAACTTGGAACTGGTGGTGTTCCCACATGCCTGCTGTCCTTGACCTTGCAGGAAAAAGAGGTAATGATTGTGTGAAGTGCTGTTTAATTTCTGTAGCATGGTATAACGTTAAATAGATGAATAGGTATGTCTGTGTATCACGGCTGTTTTAAGTAATGTGGGCATTCTGTGAACACTTACAGGTGATAGATCATTGAGTCACAGCTGAGCTGTCCTTGATAACTTGACTGTCTATCAATCGAAGCATCATATATAATAGGTTAACTAGAGATGTTGCCACATAAGCCTGAGGTAATGCATGTCAAGGCCTTTCCAGTGTGCATTTTTAACTACCACTATGGTTTCACCTTTCAGACCTTATAGCTAAACTATGTCTCAGTGGAAGCTGTCAAATCATCATTTATTTTAGCTCTTTATAGCATACAAGCTTTATTGTGCCTTTCTAAGACTTTTGCTTGTCTCTGGAACAGTATGTCAGCAATCAGCAATGATTAGGTTTAAGTGGCTTAAATGGCCATACTGTATCGACCTGGTTCCATATAGCTATCTACTAATAAGCAGATGGATTTGTCCCCCAGCTAGTGCATGAAATTCATGATAAGCCAATGCAATGGTGATTTGTTAAAAGTGACCTTTAGTCATCGTCCATCCCCTAACAGCATGGTGTTTTGTTCAAATGCTGTTCAGTTTTCCTCCTGGTGTTGCAGAACTGCCTTTTTGAAATCTTTATTACTTTAAGGGCAACTACCTATTGCAATTACAACCTGGAGGTTCGCCAAGGGTATCAATGAAAGGTTTCCTCTGTGGTAATATTTCTCAAGCATTTGTGCACATTTGTGTCACATTCTTTATGCAAATCTGACATTTATCCAGCACAGTTTTCTCACACTGACTGATGTGTCTTTAATGTAGGTGCTTGGATTAACAAATCTCCATTGCAAAGGGGTATTTACTGAATATGTTTAATTTCCTGCAGATTTAAATTGAAACCTGCTTAGAGGACTGCAGGCTGGGTGTGCCAAAAAAAATCCTGCATCTCCAATAGTGGAACAAGGGTTTGTGCCAGCAGTTCTTCAGACGAGCAGTTTGGGACCTCAGCTGAGTCAGTGAGAGGAGATATAGGAGCTGAGGTCTTAAGCAGAGGTGAAGTTTATACCCGCAGGGATAGATTGGCAAATGATAAACTAACGGGCAATTACTCAGGCAAATAATGGGACCAATGGAGAAAGAAAAGGACTATTTTAATTAAATATGATGATGACAAGAATTTTTCATAAGGGAGCATTAAATTCACAAAGCCATTGTGGGTTTGGCTCTTGACAAAGCATATTCCAGGGTAGAGGCAGTTTTCAATCTATTGTTTAGCATTAATCAAAAAATGGCAAAATATCAGAGGAATAGAGAACAGCTGTGCATTGCTGGCCATGCCAGGGAGAGGATTCCTTGATGTTTGCAGAGAAACAGCCTTAGTTATTATTAAACAAAACACAAAGAGGATTCCTTCTGTCAATGCCTTAAACTTAACCAGTAAACTAGAGTGGGCCAAAGTTATAATAACGTGGTTTTCGGAAAAGCTGAACTTACATTAGTAGATGAAGGTAATTTAATAACGGTAAAAACACGCAAGAAAATCATCTGTTACTTTAACGGTAGGTGAGAAAGGAAATTATGTCAAAATCATATCTGCGTGAAAGTAAAATAAATATCAAAAAAAGAGCTTTATTCTAAAGGGAATGGAATCATAGAACTTTATGATCACTGAAGGAGACATTTGACCCATTAAGTCCCTGCCAGTTCTTGAAGAGAAAGTTATTCAGTCCCATTCATCCATTCTTTATCCATAACCTTGTAAATTACTTTCCTTTAAGTGACCATCCCAGTCTCACGTTGATTCAGTTTCCACCATGTGAGTGATGAGATCCAACCCATCACCTCTCCCTGTGTAAGTAAGCTTTTCTTCACACCTAACATGTATCTTCTACTCTTCACTTTAAATCTATGATCCCGCTCATGAATAGTTTGGGTCCATTTACTATATCTAACCTATCATGATCTTTTATAGATCTATTAAATCTCCTCTCAAATATCTTTTCTCCAAGAACTGCACCAGTTTCTTCAATCCAATCTTGTGGCTGTAACTCCTCATCCCTCGAACTTCCTTTGTAAATTTTTTCTGCATCCTCTTTAGGACCTTCACAACTTTTGTATAGTATGGTGACCATAAGTGAAATAAAGAAAGGAGCAGGATAATAATTCCAAAAATAAAAATTGGATAACAAAAAGAACATAAATTATAATGAATGAGAAGGTAGAAAAATTAATGTTGTCAAGTTTATGGTCACTGCTGTTTATAAATAGTCTTTCCATTTCTACCCACATGGCAGACAATGTGATCATAATAATAAATATATGGCAGCAATAAGGACAGAGTTAATTGAAAACACCATTAAGAAACCCAGCACACATTCCAATGAATCATGGCGCTATAGAGACATATAGGACAGAAACCTGTGACCCACCATGTCTGTGTCAATCATCAAGCACCCATCTGTCTAATCCCATTTACCAGCCCTTGGCTTGTAGTCTTGTATGTCTTGGTGATTCAAGTGCTCATCTGTATACTTCTTAACTGTGAGAGTACCTGCCTTCACCACCTTCTACATGCCAACCACCCTCAGGCTGAAAAAGGTTCTTCCTCGGATTCCCTCTAAACCTCTTAACCCCTACTCTGAACCTGTGCCTTCCAGTTACCTCTGCAATGGGAAATAGTTTCCTACCACCTACCCTATTATGCCCCTCATTACTTTGTATACCTCCATCAGGACCCCCTCAACTTCCTGTACTCCAAAGTTACAATTGTTGGGCAGGTTCACAGAGCAGAGGAAGTGCAGCATGCAATGATCAATTTTTTTAAACCTCTCTGTTACAGCTCTAAATTCACTTACTTCTACATTTGATCCAAAAGATTGACATATTTTCTATTGTTGCTTTTATAATATTGCAGACAACAATACCTGTTATCATTGCCCATTTTGTAAATGCTGGTACTTAAGTTTAAAATTCAAACAGTCCTCTAATACCTACTAATAGTTCACAAAAGGCTGAAGTTCCATTCCTTTCCAAGTACCTGGCAGTTTTTTAGCTTAAGAAAATAAGATTATGATATTCCATGTGATTGACGTGTAGCATAAGGTGAAATGCCTGATATTACTGTCTGCTGAAGAGTTTTGTATTTAATAGTATTTAAAGTTAGGCTAGATAAGAGGCAGCATTTCTGTACTCAAAATGTTTGGAATATCTCTGCTGGAGGAAATAATAGAAAAAACTGACACTTGGGATGCAGTTGGATAAGGTAACAAAGTGCTTCAGTGATTCTTTCTGATCATTGGCTATTGAAAAACTGAATCAAGGAATCATAGAATCAAGGCTTACCTCCCCTCCATCATCCCACATCATTCACTGTAAGGTTATACATTACTACATGTGCTCATTCTAGAAAGATTACACAGCATAGTGTTTATTGATCTGAGTCTAATTGACTGCAAAAGATAGGCCAGACAAATTTAAGTGAACAAAGTCTTCTTGAAAAAAAAGTTCAACTTATTAGCAGAAGGTTACTATCATTTTTATACTTTAAAGAAGAAAATTGGTCACTTAAAGTTCTGAAACTATTACTTCCTACATTGCAAGTGACTATACTTCAAAAGTACTTCAGTGGTTATAAAACACTTTGGCATGATCTTAAATGGACAGGAAAGGTGCCATATAACTGCAAGTGTATTGTTTCTATATTTAAAAATCTCAGTTAAATGTCTACACTGAAAAAAATATAAAAGGACATCATTTTATCAGATTTTTATCAGGCAATTTGGATGGCACTAGCTAAAGACTCAGTTTCAGTCCTGAGCTCCAGTGCTATCTGTGTGGAATTTCCACATTCTCCCTGTGACAAAATGGGTTTCCTCCAGGAACTCGGGTTTCCTCCCACTTCTCAAAGACGTATGGGTTGCTAGGTTGATTGGTTACTGTAAATTGCCTTTGGTGTGTAGATGAGTGGTAGAATTTGGAGGAGCTCATGAGAATGTGGGGAGAATTTTAAAAATGTGATTAACGTAAGATTGGTGCAAATCAGCGGCTGATGGTTGGCACACACTAGGTGGGCCGATGGGCCTGTTTCTGTGCTGTATGACTCCATGACCCCATGGAAGAAAAAGTACAATTATGCATGGGGCTTTGAGGATGACTACAAAACCTAATGTTAGGATTTGGGGACATTATTGAGTGGAATACTGGTACATTTTGATTAGGCTCCGCTTGACCTAGATATATTTGATGCTAACCTTGGACAACAAAGATGGAAAAAGCATCTTGATCCTCAGCAGTGACATCCATCATCCTGAATACAAGAATTTGCCAAATAAAAATCAAAAATTTATAAGGTTAGCCATTATGACCTTTACTTTTTTTAAAAAACCTAGCCATTGGGGAGAGACTTGACAACAACTGTAGGGCCATCCTGTCAACCTGAAGGTCCCTAAAGACCTGTCAGCCCATGTATTCTGATAGATGAAGTGCTTTAGCAAGCATATGTATGAAGCCTTCCAATCATAGTGACCATCCAAACGTACCCAATTCATTAAAGCTTAATAACATGAATTTCCACTAAAAGTACAGAGCATCACACTTTACAATCAGGTTAAATCAGGTCAAAGAATAAAAAAGTCAGGAAGGGAAGATACTGACCAGTACTATTTTCCTTGAACTCTTCCTTCATTTTAAATGTGGCTAAGTAAATGAACAACAGATAATGGCAAATAAAGATTTATCCTTGGTGTGAACGATGGCTGCTAGCACTTCCTAAAAGTGATGTCCTCATAACTAAACCAAATGGGACTTTTATTTAATTCCCCACATTATTGAATTCTGTGTTCATTCAGTTTGGAGATTATGAAGATGAAGAAAACTGAACTCAAATATGGAAGAATCTTCTAGTTATATCATCTTCCATGTCCAGCACTATCAGATAGTACCTGGTCTGCTAAATACTTCTAGCATTTCCTGAGTATTTTTCAGATTTCCAGCATTTGTTGTGCCTTGCTTTTCTACCATAATCTGTTAACTGTCTGCTCTGTCCTATGTTTGACTTCACATACTCAGGTTAAATAGTTAACTCATCGTTAAAAGAAGAGGATGTTACAAATGCCCAGGCAGTATCAGTGGAGAGAGAAGCAGAGTTAACATTTTATGTTAATCACCATCCAATGAAAGATCACTAATTAAAATATTCTGTATTTCCCTCTCCACAAATGTTGTCAGACTTTCTAAGTATAGAAACATAGAACATAGAACACTACAGCCGACATTTTATCCTGCTCTAAGATCTATCTAACCCTTCCCTCCTACATAGCCCCCTATTTTTCTATCATTCATGTGTCTATCTAAGAGTCTCTTAAATGTCCCTAATGTATCCGCCCCCACAATCTCTGAGGCAGTGCGTTCCACACACCCATCACTCTCTGTGTAAAAAACTTACCCCTGACATCTCCTTATACTTTCCTCCAATCACCCTAAAATTATGCCCCCTCGTGTTAGCCATTGTCGCACTGGGAAAAAGTCTCTGACTGTCCACTCGATCTATGCCTCTTATCATCTTGTACACCTCTATTAAGTCACCTCTCATCCTCCTTCTCTCAAAAGAGAAAAGCCCTAGCTCACTCAACCTATCCTCATAAGACATAGAAAATAGGAATAAGAATGAGCCACTTAGCCTTTGAGCCTGCTCTGCCACTCAATATGATCATAGCTGATCACCCACATTCTGCCTGTTTCTGCCTTCTCCTCATATCCTTGACCTCTTTAACCATTCGGACTACTAACTCCTTCTTTAATATATTTAATGCACAGCCTCAACTGTGGCAGTGGTAGAGAATTCCACATGTTCAACACTCTTTGGGCAAATAAATTTCTCTGCAACACTATTCTTACACCTTATCGTTAGGATATGATCCCTCACCTTTGGGAACATCCTTCCTACCTCTAATCTGTCCAGTCCCATAAGATTTTATAAATTTCAATGGCGACCTCCCATTCTTGTAAACTCTAGTCAATACAGGTACTTCAAAGATTTTCTGGTTTTATTTTGTATGTCCAGCATCCACACTACTTTGCTTTTGTTATTAATTTGTAACTCCAGTAACAGTCACCTGAGTTCACGCCGGAGAATATGAAGGTTGTCATATTTTCTCTGTAAGGTAATAGCTACAAAAGTAGAAGGTGTTGAAATACCCTTTTAGCATTGCATCCAATAACAAGAACACTTTTCATGGATCTTTATCAGACGATACTTGTCTATTGAGTTCAGACCTAAAACAAATTTACCATGCAAGCGTTTCAATTTGTAATCATTTATTTGATGAAAGTAAGTGAGCTACAGGTTTAAAAGAGTTTACACCTGGTGATACTAATGGTACAGGTGTTGCTGGGTTTCACAATGTGACATAAGCAAGATGGCGCTAGAGTGTTGTGAGTAGTTGCAAGCTGCTCTCTGCAGATCTACTCATTACTCTTACTACAATCGTTCTTCACTTTTAAATTTAAATTCTATGTCACTTACTATTACTAATAATGTTCTTTTAAATCTTCCTACAGGGCTGGCGATCTTCCAACCTCCAGGAACGACTGTGAAACGGACCCAGCTCCCAGACCCAGATGGAAACAACCAGCAAGGTCTAGGATGGGCCCGTCAACGTGGAACTTTGTTTGACCTTGCACCTTATTGTCTACCTGCAATGCACTTCCCTGTAGCTGTGACACTTTACTCTGTATTCTGTTGTTGTTTTTACCTGTCCTACGTCAATGCACTCTGTCCTAACTCAATGTATCTGCACTGTGTAATGAATTGATCAGTATGAACAGTATGCAAGACAAGTTTTTCACTGTACCTCAGTACAAGTGACAATAATAAACCAATACAAATACCAATGTTTTTCAAAGTGTGCCAGTGTTTCATGACTCCAACATCATTTCTCAACAGCTCTCCGGTATGAGACAGATTCAGCACTTACATTGGTGGGAGATCTGCAAATTCCCTGCACCACAACCCCATTCCAACAATTCACTGGCAGCAATATTTACAATGTTTTAACCACATGTCACACCAGCTGCAGCAGTATACTGACTGGTTTGTCCATATTTGGTTTTGTGAATCATAAGTAAAATAATATGGGTTTTGATCCCTCATTGTTAAATTGGAAAGCAGGTCCCATCTAAAGGGAAAATGATAAAGTTAAAGTGATGGTGAGTAGGTGAACAAGGGATAAGTGGCTGGTAGAGGTAAGTGCGAAGGTAAAAGATCAGCCATGATATTATTGAATGGTGGAGACCAAATAACCTGCTTCGGCTTCTGCTTGTTATGTTCTAATTATATAAATAGTTTTATTCATTGTTGATAACCAGTATGTGTAATGGAGAGTCAGGATCTAGAAACAAAGCCTACAGATAAATATGTTTGGATACATCTGTTTTGGATGGCTCAGTGGAGCACTGATAGAGTTTCTGAAAAAGAGGCATTGGCATGAAACGTTAATCTGGATTCCACACAGAGCTCAGGGTGGGAGCAGGAGTTTGAGGAATCTTTCAACTACTTTTGTGGGGAAACTGCATTGAAACCAGATGCCAGGTTTGTCTGACACAAGTGTTTTCCCATCAATTTCAAATGAGGGGAAAAACTCACAGAGGACTGATGTATTATACATAAAACATAGAACATAGAACATAGAACATTACAGCTCAGTACAGGCCCTTCGGCCCACAATGTTGTGCTGATATTCTATCCTGTTCTAAGATCTATCTAACCCTTCCCTCCCACATAGCCCCCCCCCCCCATTTCTCTATCATTCATGTGTCTATCTAAGAGTCTCTTATATGTCCCTAATGTATCTACCCCCAACAACCTCTGCCGGCAGTGCGTTCCACGCACCCACCACTCTCTGTGTAAAAAACTTACCCTGACAGCCCCCTTATATCTTCCTCCAATCACCTTAAAATTATGTCCCCTCATGTTAGCCATAGTAAATTCAGACTTTTAAAAAAATATATTGTGTTTTTAACATGTTTTAAAGTGTTTCAAACTTTTTTAGGATATTTATATTTCTAAAAACTTTTAATATTCATCAAATTTTTTGCCTGTTTTTGATGGGTTCTGGCTACTTTTGAAAGTTTACTACATTTGGTGTCAATGGGTAGCATGATTTAAGCTGATGCCAATGGTTTCTTCAGTGTTTTTCTTTTTATTCCAATCCAAGCAATCCAATTATGATGCAGAAGTCTCTTCGGCAACACAGGGCCATGGTGTGAGGGACTGTGCCGGCTTACCCCATACAGTCCTACTAGGAGAATCACTTGGGATAAGTGTAGATTTAGTTTGGAAGTGAGCACCAAGCAAAGATGGGGGTTTACCAGAAGACATGGATTCTGCCCTGACATGTCCGGGTGTTGTCCCTCTCCTTTGTGCAGCTTCCATGATTATTGAGGAGCTGTGGCCTTCATGGGGGAGAGAACAGCAGCTGTAAACAGAATGACTGGCTCAGGCAACTAGAGTGGTAATCCTTGAGTGTCGTGTCTATTCATCTTTCTCAGAGTTAGCGCATTTATTGTTGCATGGAGATAATCCACTGTACCCGGATGTAGAATACAGTAGTGTCAATAAGTCCTTTTCTTAATGACTGCTAGAATGTGGACTTTGCACAGCATGTTCTATGTCATTAAGTAAGAGCAGCCAGCATAATCAAAGATCCCGTCCACCCTGGACATTCTCTCTTCTCCCCTCTCCCATCAGGCAGAAGATACAGTCTGAGAGCATGTACCACCAGGCTCAAGGACAGCTTCTATCCCGCTGTTATAAGACTATTGAACAGTTCCCTAGTATGATAAAAAAGACTCTTCATCTCACAATCTACCTCGTTATGACATTGCACATTATTGTCTACCTGTACTGCACTTTTACTTTACAGCGCCAGCGACCTGGGTTCAATTCCGGCCATTATTGTCAGTAAGGAGTTTGTACGTTCTCCCCGTGTCTGCGTGGGTTTCCTCCGGGTGCTCCGGCTTCCTCCCACATTCTAAAAAAAAGACGTACAGGTTAGGAAGTTTTGGGCATACTATGTTGGCACCGGAAGCATGGTGACACTTGCAGGCTGCCTCCAGAACACTATGCAAAAAAAGATGCATTTCACTGTGTTTCGATGTACTTGTGACTAATAAAGATATCTTATCTTAAACTGCATTCTATTATTGTTTTACCTTGTACTACCCCAATACACGGTCTAATGAATTGATCTGTATGGATGGCGATAATAAACCAATTCCAGTTCCATTCTTAGCTTAGTAAAACAAAGGAAGAGAGAGGCTGAGATTAATAACCCAAGGAAAAGCCTGTTGTGGTAATTTAGATGTGGATACCAATACCTAAGATATGCCAATAAAATATATATGATCCTTTGACAGTGTGAATTGTTTATCTTTCCATGGAAGCACTGTGAATAGGGCAGACTTCTTTATAAACATTGCTTTTCAGTGGAATAAACAAGCATTAATATATGCAGCATTACAAGTGAAGTAAAGAGATTTAAGATCACTAATAAAGTCCGAACTGAACACAGAGCATAACACTCAAAATAACACACAAAATAAAATCCAACTGCATTTTTGTATCCTAATAGGATTTGACAGAGCCTAACACAATAACCTTGTTTACTCCCAAACACTATAAAACATATGTTAAATGCAATTTGTAAAATCATTCTAAAACAATAACAACAGTTGCTATAGTTTTTGAAAAGGAAAATAAATATGTTATATTTACAAAGGGTATTTATGGAGATTTTCTATTCCTAACTTCGATTTTCTTAGATTTTCAGCACTTGCATCTTTTCAGCTTTTTATTTGCAAAGAAAACAATTGGTCTTATTTTACACAAACACGTTCCCTGGGAAATAACTTCTAAATAAGGTGAAGGAGCTGTGAGATATAAAGGTACAGACAATCATTAAAGCCTGTAACACAGATTAATGAGCTCATAAATAAACCCACACAGCAGTGAATGTCAGTCCTGAGGCTACTGAGAGTGCCTTGCTGGCTGCAATGTGCTTTGTGTCATATGGGATTCTTATGCTGACCCATCTCCTCTTTAGGCAAACTCCACTCCACCTGGTGTTCCTAGGCTGTCTCCTACCTACTGCAAGGCAAGCATCTGCTTGGATTACACAGGATCAGGGTACTTACAGACCAGTACAAGTGCAAGGGCTTCTTTGCATGAGTCTCTGTGTTTCAGTGTATATGCGTGTTTATGCGAGAGACTGAGTGTGTACATTCTATGTGGCAACTACGCAAGTGCCCACCTATGCATGAGGATTAATATTCATGCAGTAGAGCCTGTCTTTGATCCCCACCCATCAGTTCATGACATTCCCCCTTGAAACCCATATGTTAGCTGCAGTGCTATAGTTACCCCAGTTTAAATTCACAGGCAACTTCCACTCCACAATATAAAGTTTGGGACCTGGAATATAAGGACCTTCATGGACAATCCCAGCTGGGGTAAACCTGAACTCTCTTCCACTGTCATAGCTCAGGAACCCAGGTGCTTTGACATCTCTATCACACCCCTGATTGAGTTGGGCAGCTTAAAGAACAATGCAGAAGGTACATGTTCTTCTGGAGGACCAAACCAAAAGAGGAAGACAATCTTCCCGGAGTGTGTTTATCCATCAAAAAAAGAGCTCGTCCAGCAAATCATCAACTCCCCCTGCAGAATCAGTGAGCAACTTCTGAGCTTTTGTTTCACCGCAACACTGCAATCACCAGCAGCACGCTGAAGACCTGTGCAAATAGCAGAGGGAGCACCACCTCACAAACTACCCATCTGCTTGCCCCATCTCACACCTCCTGCCCCACCCATGAAAGGGTCCGTGATTCCCACACTGGTCTCATCAGTCACCTCAGAACCCCCAAAGCCCAAGTGAAAGCAAGTCATCCCTGATCCCAAGGGACCACTTAAACGTATTTACACCACCGGAGTATAAATACGTTTCAAAGATACAAAATGCACCATTGGAAAGTTAACAATGAAAAGTCAGAATGAAATCAACAAGAAATGGTATTGGTATTCGTATTGGTTTATTATTGTCACTTGTACCGAGGTACAGCGAAAAGCTTGTCTTACAAACCGATCGTACAGGTCAATTCATTACACAGTGCAGTTACATTGAGTTAGTACAGAGTGCATTGATGTAGTACAGGTAAAAACAATAACAATACAGAGTAAAGTGTCACAGCTACAGAGAAAGTGCAGTGCAATAAGGTGCAAGCTCACAACAAGGTAGATCGTGAGGTCATAGTCCATCTCATTGCATAAGGGAACCATTCAATAGCCTTATCACAGTGGGGTAGAAGCTATCCTTAAGTCTGGTGGTACGTGTCCTCAGGCTCCTGTATCTTCTACCCGATGGAAGAGGAGAGAAGAGAGAATGTCCCGGGTGGGTGGGGTCTTTGATTATGTTGGCTGCTTCACCAAGACAACAAGAGGTAAAGACAGAGTCCAAGGAAGGGAGGCTGGTGTCTGTGATGCGCTGGGCTGTGTCCACAACTCTCTGCAGCTTCTTGCGGTCCTGGGCAGAGCAGTTGCTGTACCAAGCCGTGATACATCCAGATAGGATGCTTTCTATGGTGCATCGGTAAAAGTTGGTGAGAGTCAAAGGGGACAAACCAAATTTCTTTAGCTTCCTGATGAAGTAGAGGCGCTGGTGAGCTTTCTCGGCTGTGGCATCTACGTGATTTGACCAGGACAGGCTGTTGGTGATGTTCACACCCAGGAACTTGAAGATGTCAACCCTCTCGACCTCAGCACCATTGATGTAGACAGGTGCATGTACACCGTCCCCTTTCCTGAAGTCAATGACCAGCTCTTTAGTTTTGTTGATATTGAGAGAAAGGTTGTTGTCATGACACCATTCCACTAAGCTCTCTATCTCCTTCCTGTACTCTGACTCGTCGCTGTTTGAGATACGGCCTACAACGGTGGTATCATCTGCAAATTTGTAGATGCAGTTAGAGCAGATTCTGGCCGCACAGTCATGAGTGTGTAGGGAGTAGAGGGCTGAGGACGCAGCCTTGTGGGGCACCAGTGTTGAGAATAATCGTGCCAGAGGTATTGCTGCCTATCCTCACTGATTGCGGTCTGTTTGTTAGAAAGTCAAGGATCCAGTTACAGAGGGAGGTGTTGAGTTCTGGGTCTCGGAGTTTGGTGACAAGCTTCCTTGGAGTTATTGTATTGAAGGCAGAGCTGTAGTCAATAAACAATAGCCTAACGTATGTGTCTTTACTGTCCAGATGCTCCAGAGCTGAGTGTAGGGCCAGGGAGACGGCATCCGCTGTAGACCTGTTTTGCCGATAGGTGAATTGCAATGGGCCCAGGTTGTCTGGGAGGCTGGAGTTAATGCATTCCATGACCAACCTCTCAAAGCACTTCATGATGGTGGATGTCAGAGCCACTGGTCGGTAGTCATTGAGGCATTGCTTTTCTTTGGTACCGGGATGATAGTGGTCTTCTTAAAACAGGAGGGAACCTGAGACTGAAGCAGGGAGAGGTTGAATATGTTTGCAAATACTTCTGCCAGCTGATCAGCACAAAATCTGAGCACACGGCCAGGACACCATCTGGGCAGACCATAAATAATTCGATTCCTTCAATCTGTCTCTCCTGATGATGATTTGATTTTCCTAGTAAAAGTTTCTTGTCAGTCTGCCTCAGTTTAGTAAAATGTTATCCTAATATCATTTTAACCTATTAATTACGTAAAATTGATTTTGTCTTGCAGATCAGTCTCCTTGCAAGTTTACTTCAGAAACTCCTGAGAATAACAACGTGCAGCAACGTTATCCCAAACAAGTTGTGGCAAGTTTGCCAGCAGAACAAATCATCGACAAGTACACTGCAGTTATCACCTGTTAACTCAGACATTTGGACAAAACATTTATCGCATGTCTTGAATCCTTTAATTGTTATTGAAGGTCCCTCAAATGACTTCCTATTATTATTAATTTTAATTCTCCCCATTTTAATGGATGTGGAAACAATAGAAAATTCAGCAAATATCTTTTACATAAAACACATATCAATAGATGCCATTGAGTAACTCTTTGGGAGGAATCAAGCTGAACAATCTAGACCAACACTCCAGTGAAGTTGTGAAGAGGTACCTCACTGCCAGCAGTGCTGTTTTTGAATGAGATATTAACCCAAGATCTCTTCTGTGTCCATGTTGAATGTAAGACAGAAGGAAAGCAACTTAAGTTAGAGATGTGCAAAAGGATTGAATTGAAGGAGCACAGGTATTTTAAAGAATGTTATAGCAAGGTGAATCCATGCAGGAATTTGAAAACAAGGATGAGAATTTTAAAATCCAGGGCCTCTCAAAGCAGAGGCACAGTTGATGAAGGAGACAGTCTAATACAGGATACATGCAACAGACTTTAGTACAAGCTCTGTTTTATAATGAGTGAAAACTGGGAGGCAGGCCAGGAGTGCAGATCTAGGAGCATCAAAGGCTTGGTTCTGGCAAAAGATGAGGGAGATGAGATTGATGGGATTGTTCTGGGAATTGGTGTAGACTCGATGGGCCAAATGCCCTTCCTGCGTATGGTAGGAAAAAATAAGAATATGAATATATATATAAGGTGAGATGCATTGAGATAGGGGAAAGTCGGGTGTTGTTACTGAGGTAGAAGTAAGTGATCTTAGTGATTGAATGGATATGTGGTTAGAAGTTCTTCTCTGGATAAAACACAGCCCTTTCGGTTCTGACAGCCAGGGGTTGGTCAACAAATACCAGCAAAATGGTTGGAGTCCAGAGCTAGGAAGTGGAGTTTGAACCTGACAGACATTTAATTTAGCAATTACTCGAGAAGCAAGATTCACAAATGGGGAGTCATCAGTCATGAGTAATCTGCTGCCAGGGCAGGAGGCAAGGGTACCATCCGTGTCAGCTCATTGAGGAGCAAAGTCATGGACAAGTTCTGCAGCATAAGTGGAGCCACTTCCAAAGAAGGTTCACGGGTTTACATAATGAAATGCTTCGCTAAGCTTGTCACAAAGACTACAAGGACAATGGAAGAGTGCCGCACCAATATTGCACAGGACAATGTGCAGAACCTCAAGTGCACTGTTTGCAGCTTAGAAATGGTGGACAAACTCCTTCTGGACTCTGATCATGGTGCAGCAACCAATATAAGATTTCTTTATTAGTCACATGTACACTGAAACACACAGTGAAATGCATCTTTGCTTAGAATGTTCCTGGGGCAGCCCACAAGTGTCGCCACACTTCCGGTGCCAACATAGCATGCCCACAACTTCCTAACCCGTACATCTTTGGAATGTGGAAGGAAACCAGAGCGCCCGGAGGAAACCCACACAGACACAGAGAGAACATACAAACTCCTTACAGACAGCAGCGGGAATTGAACCCGGATCGCTGGCGCTGTAATAGTGTTATGCTAACTTCTACACTACCGTGCCATCTGTAATATCTCAGCTCCCACCACCACACAATCCAGGTGCTGCAGTGGAAGCTCAGCCTTCTCCATGCAAGCTTAGGATCTCATTGTCAATGACTGCTCAAAGCAGCTTGAAGGCAGTCAAATCACACTGACAAGGATATTTTGTTCATAACTTATTCCAGGATCAAATATGACACCAAAGTTGTGAGCAAACTGGTTCAGTTTCAGTCAGTGACCATGGAGAATGAAGGGAGTTGTGGGCCAAGAAGTGGGACTTAAGGCAATGGCTTTGGTCTTCCCTAATACGTTATTAGAGAAAACTTCTGCTCATCCATTCCTGTATGTCCAACAATCAGTCTGTGAATTTAGAAATGACCAGGTCTCAAGGGAAGTGGGAGTTCGGAAGAGCTGGGTGTCATCAATGCACATCTGGAAACTGACATTTAGTATTCAGAGGATATCACTGAGGAGCAATATCACAGGCATTCCCTTTGTTATCCCCAATCTTACCCCTTCTCTGCAGCTCAAAACATGATTACGTTTTAATTTTTCCCAGTTCTGTCAGAAGTTCATGGACCCAAAACATTAACTCAGTTTCTCTCTCCACAGATGCTGCCTGGCCTGCTGAATATTTCCAGCATTTTCTGGTTTTATTCCAGACTCTCAGCATCAGCAATTTTTATGCTTTTTGATGTTTGGAGTCCAGCAGAAGTCTCCCACCATATCTAAGCTGCAAACTTTGGCCTTTGGGTACTGCACATTGTCCTGTGCAATACTGGTACGGCTCTCTTCCATTGTCCAAGTAGTCTTTGTGACAAGCTTGGTAAAGCATTTCATTGTTTCATCCTTTCACTTCATAATGAAGAACACTTCTATTACATTTTCCCTCAACCTTCTCTCCTCGACACAAGCAATTCCTTCGGTGCTGCTGAACTGCTCAGAGTCGGTCCAAAGTTGAATGCTTGGACGTATAACCTTTTCTTGGTAAAGCTCTTCCCTTCGATGTGATTCTGTTCTGCCACACTGTGCAACCACCAATCCTTGCTGCACTGTTATGATGCTCACCTCGAACAACAGCACTTTCATAAAATCATTCCAAAATCAGAAAAACTGGGAAGAAATAGAATCTTTTGGCTCAGTTGCTTCACCACGTACTTTGGTGTCACATGTCAAAAGCACATATTTCAGAATGCAGGCTGTGCAAGTGGGTAAAATGGATGAAACTGGGGCTTAAAGTAACAACTAGACATATGATTGAGTACATGAGAAGAAATCAATCAGGGTTTGTTCTAATCTGTAACTACCGCTGGTCTTGAGAAAACCAAGGAATCAAATCTATCCTTTTATTTCTTTTTTGCTTGTCACTAAACAGGATTTACCACTAAATCTGATCAATCAGATTGCTCAACTAGTTTTTCAAGGACTTTGTGCCTGTTGTTTTTTTCTCTGCAGGGGACGGTGTAGACAACTTGAAATTGCATGCAAAATATAATACGCTACTTAAATTAAGATAGTTCACAGAAACTAAATCATTCTAATCAATAGTTAATGTTGAATCATTAATGTTCAAAATGCCTAAAAGATTCACTTCAATAGACCAGGATTGAAACAAATACCAGGGTTAGGTGCAAGGATTTTCTGGTGCTGTCATAAATATGTGTTTTCACTTGTGTGTGTGTGTGTGTGTGTGTGTCTGTGTGTGTCTGTGTGTGTCTGTGTGTGTGTGTGTGTGTGCGTGCGTGCGTGTGTGTGTCTGTGTGTGTGTCTGTGTGTGTGTGTGTGTGCGTGCGTGCGTGTGTGTGTGTGTCTGTCTGTGTGTCTGTGTGTGTGCATGCGTGTGTGTGTGTGTGTGTGTGCGCGTGTGTCTGTGTGTGTGCGTGCGTGCGTGCGTGCGTGTGTCTGTGTGTGTGCGTGCGTGCGTGCGTGCGTGTGCGTGTGTGTGCGTGTGTGTGTGTGTGCGTGTGTGTGCGTGTGTGTGTGTGTGTGCCTGTGTGTGTTTCAGTAGGCTAGGTTGGGCAGGCTATATCATTCCCATGCCTGACATCGTTCTCTTGAAACAGACATTCTATTCTGAACACTGTCATGGAAAGAGATTGTCAGGTGCACAGAGGAAAAAAAATTCAAGGATGTGCTCAAAGCCTCCTTGAAGAATGTATCACCCCTACCAACTGAAGGAGAGTAAGTACCCGGCAGCAAACAAACCAACACTTCAGCTGAGAATTTGATTGCTCCTTTCATCCTTTGAAATATTATACTTGGCACGTGAATGTACGATGAGGAGGAGCCGCGTTTTGTAATGTTAGCCCTCCCCACGACCTCTCATGCTCCCCCCCCCCATCCCCAAGAGAGGATTTTGAAATGTTGATAATCCAGAAATGGATCCCAGTCATCCACCACTGATGTAGACTGAGGGCAAATAGCGAACCTACCCCTGAGAGGTGAAAACATAACTTACATATTTTAATGAGGCCCTGTGTCTCAAATCTTGGCAGAGTTTTACTTTCAATTCCTGCAATTTGATTTCCCATACTCAGCCTCCAACCTTTTGTGAGAATGATCTCCAGAAGTTTACTATTTAGAAAAAAATAAGATCCCTCTCTGCAGAGAAAAATGCAGGAGTCTGCACGCAACTCATACTTAAAAAATCCTCTGGAAGTAAAGACCATTGAAACACATAAAATGTGGTCATGTGACACAGATTAAAATCTCCCATACATAAGCATTGTCTCACACAGCTGTCAGACAGGTGGGCTGTACTAACGTGTAAAAATGAGCCCCGTTTCTCTGCCTGAGAAGGGAGTGAAAATGAAAGTGCCCTGCTAATGCAACACACATGCACAGACACATGCACAAAAATACAGGCAGGAACTTCTCTTAGGCATTCCTTCTGGACTGAGGATGATTTACTTCCAGTCTGGTTTTGGGGGTTCTGAGATGGCTGATAAGGCATAGATAAGAATCTATAAGGAACTATAGACTCTTCCACAAATGGGGCAGGGAGTGTCTCATGGAGCGAGTGTGTGGGTAGTTTGTGAGGTGGTGTGCTCTTCTGCCATTTACACTGGGCTTCCAACTCCTCCCAATCGCAAGGGTTCAAGGTTCCAAATGTTCCTTCTCCACTTTGAGCAGTCATGGGCCGGAGGTTCTCAGGAGTTAATGGGAATGTTGCATTTCCTCAAGGTGGTTTTGAACACATTCATGTCTTCACTAAGACAAATTAATAGTTCTGCACCATGTCAAATTCCATACCTAAAACATGAGTTTTATATTTTATGAAATGTTGAATGCAAATAAAATTGTCATTTGAGATACATGTAAGTCCCCTTCCCCCAGAGCTCCACATGTAGAGAAACGGGTTTACAATAGGCACCAAGCAGGAAGCAAAACCATTAAAATCTGATTTATTACAATTCCCAATCAAAACATTCTCAGCTTTGAACTGAGTTTCCCCATTTAGAGTTCTTCTCATCTTGAGTATGAATATCACTGCTTGGCTTGAACTTCTAATGCATAAATATCCAGGATGTCTTCTGTTTCTTTGCAACATAGTCAAAACAATATAAACTCTCCTTTAGAAAGGCACAGGTTAATCATATTACAGATGTTACAAATATTTCCCATGTGTATGACTGTGAGGAAGAAAGGTTTAGACTGCAGGAAGATATAGAAGGTCTGGTTAGTAACAAATGGAATTCAGTGTAGAGAAGTGTGAAAGAGCTGCAGCTAGGCAAGGGAACATACAATAAAAGGAAGGATATTGTGCAGTGTGAAGGAAAAATGGGATATTGGTGTGTGTGTCCATGGATCCTTAAAAGTAGCAGGACAGGTCAATGTGGTGGTTAACAAGGCTTTTGGAATATTTTCCTTTCTGAGGTGAGGTATTTCCTTTATTAGCTTTATAAAATATAAAAGCAAGGAGGTAATGCTGGAGAGACTGGGAATGGGGAGATGCAGATTGCGGTCACAGACAAAGCATAAATGTTCTGAGAAATGGTCACCTAGTTCGCATTTGGTCTCACCAATGTAGAGGAGGCCACACTTGGAGCACGGTATTAAGGGAGGTGCAGGTGAATGTCTGTCTCACCTGATAGGACTGTTTGGGTCCCTGGATGGAGGTGATGGAGGTGGTGTAGGGGCAGGTGTTGCTCCTAGGGTGGGGGCAGTGGAAAGTTCCCAGGGTGGGAGTGGAATGGGTGCGGGGGGGAGGATTGAACTAGGGAGTCGTGGAGAGAGTGGTCTCTGTGAAAGGCAGAAAGGGGTGGGGAGGGGGAAGATTGGTAGTGGGGTCTCGTTGGAGATGTTGGAAGTGGCGGAGAATGAAGTGTTGGATACATAGGCTGGTAGGATGAAATGTGAGGACAAGGGGGACCCTATCCCTGCTGGGTCTGGTAATGCTAGAGTTGTATACAACACCAATTGGACCACTGCTTGAGTACTGTGTACAGTTAAGGTTACCACATTACAAGCAAGATGTGACTGCTCTGGAGAGGGTGTAAAGAAGATCCGCTAGGATGTTTCCAGGACTGGATAATTGCAGCTATGGGGAAAAATTGGATAAGCTAGGAATGTTTCCTTTGTAAGCAAGAAGGCTGAGGAAATACTTAATTGAAGTGTCTATAATTATGAGGGGTCTAGATAGAATAACTAGAAAAGCGTAGAAGCAAAAAACAGACAGCATAGATTTAAAGTAATTGGTGGAAGGATTAGAGGGAAGATGAGGAAAATTGTTGGTAGGGATGTAAAATTACCTGAATGCGTAATTGAGACAGAAGCCCTCATTACATTTAAAGAGTACCTGAATGTCTACCTGAAGAGCTATGACCTCCAGGATTACAGACCCAGTGTTGGAAGGTGGGGTGGCTGAGTATAGCTGTTTTTGGACTGGTATCGGCATGGTTGTCTGTATAGCCTCTTGCTTCATAGATTTTCTATGCTTCTATGATCAAAGCCTAGACGTTTGATCAAAAGGAGTCTCACCTTGTTACACCTTCTGAACATCAAGTGATGTGATCTGAAATAAAAAATGATTTTGCACTTCAGTAGGACATAGGCAGCCTTCAGTCAGAAATCAAACATCCACTGAAACCAGGCTTGGTCCCATTGGATCTGCAAGAGACCAAGTTACATGAGTTTGACATATAACTGTAATAGCCGCTGTATTTTTGATGTCTGAACAATAAACCTGTATTTGAACAGCGCACAAAGAATCATTTAATTAAGTTAAAGAGAATACCTTACCAAAATCGCAGAAGGGCTACTTTGAGAAAGAGTTTTAGAAGCTTTCTGAAAGCAGGAAGAAGTCGAAGTCGAGTTTATTGTCATACGCACAAGTACATGTATGCACAGGTGCAATGAAAAACTTACTTGCAGCAGCATCACAGGCACGTAGCTTCATATAAGCAGCATTCAGAT
This sequence comes from Pristis pectinata, assembly GCF_009764475.1. Classification (NCBI taxonomy): domain Eukaryota; kingdom Metazoa; phylum Chordata; class Chondrichthyes; order Rhinopristiformes; family Pristidae; genus Pristis; species Pristis pectinata. The sequence goes on from NC_067405.1 coordinate 19,736,941, forward strand.
GAAAAACATAAATTAACCATAAATTATACACAATTTTTACAAGAAAGAACACAATTAGAACAAAAAAGCACAAAGTCCATTTCAGTGCAAGGTGACCTAAAGTGGTCATAATGTTGCTAATCTGTAGTGATTAGGGTTTTGCCAGTTGGTTCAAGAACCAAGTGGTTGAAGGGAAGTAGCTGTTCTTGAACATGGTGGGATGGGACTTCAGGCTTCTGTACCTCCTGCCCGATGGTAGCTGTGAGAAGATGGCATGGCCTGGATGGTGGGGATCTTTGATGATAGGTGTTGCTTTCTTGAGGCAGCACTTCCTGTAGATACTACTGATGGTATATAAAATATGGCAATAAAAGATGGCAAGGCCTGAGCAGAGACATCCATAATAAATTGTAGGCTTCCTGGCTGAGAAAGAGATAGAAAACAGTAACTCAGTAGGGGAAAGTACATTGGTTGAGATTCATAATTGAGCAGAAAAAGACATTGCAAACTCGATTAAATGCAGAAGCTGAGTTATGTTTTAAGAGTAAGATACAATAATATAAACCAGTTTTATAAACATAAAAATGTAAATAGAATCAAATAAATTGATGTCAATAGACACAAATTTCAGATGCAGAGTTGAATGTTTATACATTACTATATCAGGCACAGTAGTGTAGCGGTTAGCGTGACGCTATTACAGCACCAGCGACCTGGGTTCAATTCCGGTCGCTGTCTGTAAGGAGTTTGTACGTTCTCCCCGTGTCTGCGTGGGTTTCCTCCAGGTGCTCCAGTATTCTTCCACGTTCCAAAGACGTATGGGTTAGCAAGCTGTGAGCACGCTATGTTGGCGCCGGAAGCGTGGTGACACCTGCAGGCTGCCCCCAGAACACTCTACGCAAAAGATACATTTCACTGTGCGTTTTGATGTACATGTGACTAGTAAAGACATCTTATCTTACCTTAATGCATGTTTAATAAATGCCACAGAATATGATTTTATCTCACTGTTTATTAGATGGTTTGTCAGTTAAGAGAATTCTCCATCCTTCACAAAGTTGTGTATCTTGGCTTCTCAATAGCCTGAAACAGCAAACTGTGCAAACTACAGTTCCACTTTTATGAAACAAAAATATTGAATTAGCCAACATTCCACCATCATCCTCACTTGACTGTGTGGTCTCACTGCACCATACAAGAATGTGATAGATTTCTTGCAGAATTCAGCTATGAGGAAAATGAACTCTCTGAGCACAGAACAAATAATTCAGTTTAGCATGGAAACTGGTGGAGATTTTATCATCTCTTCACATGACCTCACAAATATCATAATAAACATGCACTTCTCGCACAATATTACTCACATCTAAATCCCATTTAGGTTTCCTTTTTAATTACAGAACCACTGACGGTCTCCAGCAATGTACGTTGCTGAAGGTCTGAGCATGAATAAATTGCCTGTCACTCACATCACCTTCAACTTGATTTCTTCCTGATTTGAATAGTCTGTGGTATTATCCAACAACAATAATGAACTCAGCAGCAATTTATTATTAACGTTTCTCAGGAGCTCTTCAGGCATGCGGTTTTGCAATGCCCAAAGTAATCTCAGTATACATCTGTTTCCACCTTACAGGCATTTTTAATTTTTACTGATTAATTGTACATGGAAATAAAATAATATTTAATTAGTAAAGGGACAACTGATTAAAGCTTAATTTAACCCACACATTTGAATTGTCCATTCCTTTCTCATTAACAACTGGGTGGTAGTTTTATTCCCCTTCACCTTCAGCTGCAGTGAGAGAGATTATTCAGTGGGGAATTTCTCTCATTAGCTTGCCTTCTTCAGGATCCCATTTTCCTTGTGAATCTATTGATTTGTTGCAGACCTGCCATGGTTAGATGGACACACTCACACATCTTTAGGCACGCACTTTATTAGCTGTACCCTGCTTTATGCTTTGGTAATTGAGCATAGTCAGTGGCTGCTCCTTGTGGTACTGACAGACATAAGCTGAATTTGTTTACTGTTCTGCCAGCCTCCCAACAACAGTTTGTCAACCACCTCCATTACTGAAAAAGATTATGTACTATTCATCAGAAGCCAGCCAGACTTTTTAAAAAACACCTTCCTCCCCTGATACCAGCTAGCCTTTGAAAATGCGGCTGCTGCCGGCCATCGATATAGTGTATCTGTGAGTAAATCAAACCTAAATCAATTAACAGATACATTTGTGTGCCCGTAGGTGGATGATATTGATAAATGTGCTTCTGTCAGACATCGATTTAGTGTCTGTGTTCCACTTGGCCACTGTTATAGATCCAGGTGGAAATAGAGAGCAGAAAACCTCATATATATGTTCAGCACCCTCTGGCAATTCTTCAGGTGATTCTTCCTGTACACACAACATAGTGACTTAGAGAACATGTTCTCTATTCTGGGCCTGAGGAACACAGGCCTTTCACTGGGCTTTGTCTTGTCACGTGGTCAACATCCTCTTAGCCATGTTCACTCAGATTGACCTGCTGCAAGTCAAATATCCATGTCTCCCAGCAGAAATTGCAGGAAGCCAGCATTCTTTCTTTATAGTGATAATCATTTGACCATTGCATGTGGATTACTGCATGACACCCTTTTCCATAGGTTTGAGGAGGGACACACCGCCAGTATCATATTATATATTGAACAAAACTCTATGTATGGTGGAGGGTCCACGCATAGATAAATTAGTTTGTCAACTTAGTACATAGAACAGAGAACAGTACAGCACTGGAACAGGCCCTTCGGCCCGCGATGTGCCGAACTAGTTAAACTGGTAATTAAATGCCTAACTAAACTAAATCTTTCTGCCTGCATAACATCCATATCTCTCCGTTCTTTGCATATTCATGAGCCTATCTAAGAGCTTCTTAAATGCCTCTATCGTATTTGCCTCCACCACCACCCCAGGCAGTGCATTCCAGACACCCACCACTCTGTGTAAAAAACTTGTCCTGCACATCTCCTTTGAACTTACCCTCTCTCACCTTAAATGCATGCCCTCTAGTATTAGACATTTTGACCTTAGGGAAAACATACCAGGTGCCTATTCTATCTATGCCTCTCTATCAGGTCTCCCCTCAGCCTCAGCCGCTCCAGATAAAACAACACTCGTTTGTCCAACTCTCCTTATAGCACATGCCCTCTTATCCAGGCAGCATCCTGGTAAACCTCTTCTGCATCCTCTCCAAAGTCTGCAAATCCTTCTTGTAATGGAGTCACTAGAATTGAATGCAATACTCCAGATGCAGCCTAACCAGAGTTTCATAAAGCTGCAATATAACTTCCTGAGTCTTGAACGCAATACCTCAACTAATAAATGAAAGTATGCCATACGCCTTCTTACCAGCCTACCAAACCGTGTGGCCACTTTCAGGAAGCTATGGACTTGAATCCCAAGATCTCTCTGCGCATCCACACTGTTAAGGGTCTTGCTATTAACAGTGTACTGTCTCCTTACATTTGATCTCCCAAAGTGAAACACCTTAAACTCCATCTGCCATTTCTCTGCCGTACCTATAACTGATTTATATCCTGATGTACCCTTTGGCAATCTTCTACAGTAAAACGCCACCAATCTTAGTATCATCTGCAAACTTACTAACACACTCATCCACGTTTTCATCCAAGTCATTTATACAGTATATATCACAAACAGCAGATGTCCCAGTACGGATCCCTGAGGAGCACCACTGGTCATGGACCTCTTAATTTATTTGTATTTACTCTGAGCTCGATATTTGTAAATGTCATGATGGTGAACCTGTTAGCATTCACCATCATTAGTCTAAGACTAGCAGCAACTTTTTTTATTTCTACATGCACAGTTAAACAAAGAAATTCAGAAGGGATAGTTACTGGGTCCCTGCTCCCCTACAGTCCTCACTGAGGCAATCAACAAAACCACTGCTTTAAAAACTTCAACTTTTTACTCCACAACTGCAAAAAACAAACACTGAAGATGTTAATAGAAACAGAAAATGCTGAAAAAACTCAGTAGGTCAGGCAGCATCTGTATAAAGTGGAACTGAATTAATATTGCAGATTGAATACCCTTCGTCAGAACTGGGAAAAGAAAAACAAAATGGTAGAATTAAGTTGGAGAGACGATGGGGGAGTGTTGATAAGGGCAAGGGGAATATCAATGGCAGGGTGAGAACAGGGTTGCCCTGAGGATAAGTTGTCGAGTTCCTCCACTCCATGGGTTAATGGGGCAGTTAGAGGGCCATAACACAAAGAATTGTAAAATGTTGCAAATGCAGGGCTGAAAGGTCAGTTTGTGCTGATGGACAGAGAAAGGCTGAGCCAATATCTACAGACTGATGACTTACAGCAGAAAAGGCCAGGCTGATATAGACAGTAAAGGTGAGTTACCCGAAGTTGCAGAATTCGATATTGATTCCAGAAGGCTGCAACATACCCAGATGAGAGATAAGGCATTGTTCCTCAAATTTATGTTAGATCTTTTTGTAACAGACCATGAAGCCACAGACAGATGGATCAAAGTGGAAGTGGGATGGGGAATTAAGGTAGCAGGGAACAGGAAGCTCAAAGTCACTCCTGTGAACTGAATGCAGGTATGCTGAAGAGCATTCAGCCAATCTGCATTTAGCTTCTCCACTGTAGAGGAGACCACATCGTGAACACTGAATCCTACATTGGGAAGAAGTGCAAGTGAATCTCTGCTTCACCTGGAAAGGCTTGATGGAGGGAAGGGAAGCGGTGAGGAGACAAGTGCTGCATCTCCTGCATTTGCATGGGAAAGTGTTGGAAGGAGAGAGTAGTTGTTGGGGAACAGACGAGTGGACCAAGAGATATGAAGAGAACAGGCCCTTTGAAGTGCTGAAAGTGGAGAGGAATATGTGTTTGGCGGTAGGATCTCATTAGATCTGGCCAGAATTGCGAAGGATAATTTGTTGAGTGTGGAGGCTGGCAGGGAGGAAGGCACGGACCAGGGGAACTGTGTTCTTGATCTATCCCAGAGGAGCATGGGTGAGAGCAGAGTAATTAGATGGGATGTGGCCAAGGGCTCTGTCCTCTGTGGAAGTGGACATCCCACAGTTAAGGAAGAAGGAAGGCATTTCAAAGACACCTGTGTGGAAAGTCTCAGCGACCGACCAAATATGATGCAGACGGAGGGGCTGGGAGAATGGAATGGAGTCCTTACAAGAGACAAGGTAGGAGGAAGTACAGTCGTGATAGTTGTGGGAGATTGCAGGCTTGTAATAGATGCTCATGGCTAGCTTATCTTCTGAAATGGAGACAGAGAGATCTAGAAAAGGAAGGGAAGAATCAGAGGTGGAACTAGTGAAAGTGAGAACACGGTAAAAATTGGCAGCAGAAATAATGACATGTTTGAATTCTGAGGGGGTTCAGGAAGCACTAGTAAAAAGTATTGGGTCTGAGTAGGAATGCATCAAAGTCCTTTCATTGTATCCTTCAAAAAGACTGGTGAGCTTGGGCCCATGTGAGTGCCTGGAGCTACACCTTTGGTCTGGAAAAGGTGAGTGAAGTTGAAGGAGAAGTTGTTCAATGTGAGAATAAATTCAGTCAGGCAAATGGATGTATTAGTGGAGGGGAACTGTCTAAGTCTCTGTTCAAGAGATAAATAGAGGATCGTCGGATCCTCCTGGTGCAGTGGGATCGTATGTCAATAATGAAGAATGGGACCAAGGAGCTGGAAAACTGTCAAAATGGCAGAGCGCATCAGAGGTGTGGCAGATGTAAGTGAGAACGGACTAGACCGGGGGAAAAAGATGAAGTCAAAGTAGGAAGAAATAAGTTTGGCGGGCAATAGCAGGCTGAAACAATGGGGATCTTGGGCAGAAAGTAGAAGGATGCAGAGCAGAGCTGGAAGTCTACAGTTAGAGACTGTGGGAAGGGGAGATCTCCAGAGGAAATGAGATCTGCGACTGTCTGGGAGAAACCAGCCTGATGTTTGGTGGCGGGATCAGGGTCTAAATAAAGGTATGAGGATGTCTCTGAGAGCTGATGTTTAGCCTCTGCAAAAGGTAGAAGTTAGTTCACCAGACAACAGCACCATCGGCATAGAGTCATAGAGTAATATAGCATGGAATAGGCCCTTCAGCCCAACTCGTCCATGCCAACTGTGTTGCCCAATGAGTTAGTCTCATCTGCCCACATTTGACCCATAGCCCTCTGAACCTCTCCTCTTCATGTAGGTGGCTTTTAAATGTTGTTAATGTGCCCAATTCAACCACTATTTCTGGAAGCTCATTCCAAATACATACCACCCTTTGCATGAAGAAACTGTCCCTGATGTCCCTTTTAACTCTCTCAACTCTGATCTTAAACCTATCCCCTCTTGATTTTAGCACCCCCTGTCTGGGAAAAAGACTGTACTTTCACCCTGTCTATGCCCCTCATGATCTCATATACCTCCATCAAGTCATCCCTCGATCTCCTATGTTCCAGGGAATAAAATCCTATTTATGTTTGATGACAATATCAGGGATGGTTCTGAATGAGCAGTAGTGGGTAAATAAGAGTGAGTGGGGGGAGTGGAAAAATCAAGGGGTCAATGTCACCTCAGCAGTTACCAAGAATTGATCTCAAAAGGGTAAGAGGCCAGAGAAAGGGCTCCAGGTGGATTGGAAATTCTGGACACAGGAGAAAGGATCTGCAGCTAAAGAAATGGGCGTGAAGACAAAAGTGTCAGATGAAGAGTTAAATGTCACATCCATCTTGGAATTTGCTAAGAATCGGGTGTAGGGGACAAAGCTGAGACATCTGCTGAGGACTGACCACAGGATCAGAAGGGGCGGTGAATAAATGTTAAGGGGTGGTGGGTTGGGGAGGGACGGCATCAGAGAAAGTGATCAGGGGAGAAAAATCAGGAGAGTAGTGGAATCGAAGAGCTGATCAAGGTCGTGGTCTTTTACATAAGAAAAGAAGGAAAATATCACATGCTGCAGCACTAAATGTGGCTGAGAGTAAAGTGGAACTGCAGCCCACAGTAGCTTTGAGATATAGTGTTTTTGTAGAGGGAGGCCAAGGATGTGCATGTGCTTATGCATGGCAAAAAGTGAGGACCTCAGGATGAGAACCGTTCCTGGAAAAACACTGAATAGTTTGAATATACCTAAATATACCCTTCTCCAAAGTAGAATGAGCTTCCCTCCATTGAAAATGTTAAGCCTAGTTGATCCTAATTGAATATGGGCCTATTACAGCATGCTAGGACATAATTACTAATGAACAAATTCTCTGGGAGAACTAATTTTTTAAATATGGTGACCCAATCCCTCAGAAGAGCATTAAAAAATTCCATGACATATAATATGAAACACTCTTATTTGTTTGCTCTCTTGGATTATAAGGAATAACATTTAGAAATGTCATCTAATTATTCCAATTCAGATGTATGCTATATAGTGCAGCAAGCATTCCTCTACTGAGTACTGAGGTAGGATTTTTAGACTATGGCAAATGTCTCAAAGAACAACCTATCAAGAACCAATAACATTGCAGCTTCAACTTAATATATCACAGGAACCTTAGTGTGTGTTGAAACTGTCCAGCTGGAATCCACATTCATTTCAAAGTCAGTTAGAACTCAAGAGTCTTTAAATCCATGAACTGCCCCTTCATTGAGCTATAATAAGCGTGTCTGCCACTCACAGCACTTTTTATTTTCTCTTGTGTTTTTCTTTAAGCAACTTTGCACAGCACCATAAAACCCTTCTCCAGGGAGCACTGAGCAGTCGGGGCCTGGGTGTTTCCCACCATCGCTGTCTAAGTGCCTGACAGGGCATCAGCTTTTACAAGTAAATGGAGATTGGGAGGGAAATAAAGGGGGGAGATGCCTCAATCTCAGTCAGCATCCCTTGTAAACGTGCCAAGTTAACCAATCCATTTCCAGCCTGGTCTCTTGCCCACTTTATGATCTCAGTTAGAAAGTTAATATTTTCAATCCACACCCATCAGATTTATGCCTCATATGTGATAAGCTTAATATGTTCCATTCTTTAATGTGATCTTAACCAAGGACAATGAGGTTTGCTGCAATTATTGGTGTACACACAATACTCTCAGGTTTGCATACAAGTGTACAGAAACCAGGCAATACTGTGTGTTCACTAATAATATTCCCTTGAGTGGATTGGCTTTTGCCAATCAACAATTCTGATAGAAACAAATAAAGGCAAGTCGTTTGGCTAGTAGATCTGCTGCCTCACAGCTCCAGCAGTGATGGGTTCAATCCTGACCTCTGGAGCTTTCTCTGTGGAGTTTGCAATGTTCTACCTGTGAGGATTGGTAGGTTAATTGCCACCATAAATTGCCCTTAGTGTGTGGGTGAGTAGTAGAATCTGAGGGGTGGGGAGTTGATGGGAATGTAGGAGAATAGATTACAGGCAAAATTAGTGAGGAATGGAATTGCTCTGTGAGCTGGCATTGAATTAATGGGCCGAAAGAGCCTCCTTTTCTGTCATAAGGCAATATGGTTTGGTAGATCTGGAAGATTTCTTTGAAGCCCTCAGAGCCCGTACATAACACCCAGATATGCACACCCATATTAAAAGTTGTGGGAACTTTTTAATTAATATTCCGTAATGCACAAAATAACTTTTAAATCTCATTTATCTCCCTCTTGAATGAACTAACGAGTAGTGGGCTCCAAGATATCCCTTTGCAAATTTTGCCGCATTGTCTTGCATGTGAGTGGTGTTGGTATTGATATTGGTTTATTATTGTCACTTGTACCGAGGTACAGTGAAAAACTTGTCTTGCATACCAATCGTACAGGTCAATTCATTGCACAGTGCAGTTACATTGGGTTAGTACAGAGTGCATTGATGTAGTACAGGTAAAAACAATAACAGTACAGAGTAAAGTGTCACAGCTACAGAGAAAGTGCAGTGCAATAAGGTGTAAGGTCACAACAAGGTAGCTCGTGAGGTCATAGTCCATTTCATCATATAAGGGAACCGTTCAATAGTTTTATCACTGTGGGGTAGAAGCTGTCCTTAAGTCTGGTGGTACGTGCCCTCAGGCTCCTGCATCTTCTACCCGATGGAAGAGGAGAGAAGAGAGAATGACCCGGGTGGGTGGGGTCTTTGACCTAGATAGTTGATGTCAGCAGTTTATTCCACCCTGGAAGAAATCACAGGCAAATCATTTTGTATGTTCACCTGAAGCCCACGCATGCATTTTGCAACACAAGTCATTAGGTAACAATTAAGAGCAGAAGTGCTGGCTGATTTATTCCATCCCTGGCCCTGATAAATGAAGGCCAGCTGGAGTCCCCTGATTGCTGTTGCTAATATTTCCAACTGATTGTTATTGACCATGTTATGCCCTAGCTGACTGAGAGAGGGTTGCAGTTAATTTTCTACCCAACCAGTTCCAGATACAATAAGTTGAGAAGCATTCCAGGCAGACAGTGCAGCAGAGTGTCAGGAATTAAAACTGTAACACCCACATCCTGACCCTCTGCAGATGATTAAGGGCCTGCTGTTAATGTTTTGCAATTACAAACATGGATTGTGAGATCCTAGTTTTATAAATAGATGTATATCTGTGTTTTTATTACAGAGAAAAGATCTAAACCAGTGTCTTGGGACTCAAATAGAATATGTTGTTAAAGCATGTCCTTTTGTTTGCTTTAAGTCCATTAGGGCAAATGGTTGAAGTCTGATATACGTTGGAATGGACTTGTTTATTAAAATTGTCAGCAAAGTCCAGGGCCCCTTCCTTCAGCTGTGTCTCTGCAATCCCAACAGCCATGCAAGAAGGATATTTAAGACCCCAGCAATAAACAACAGAGTTGGAAAGTCATTCTGAGGAAACTCTATATAAAATATTGAGAGGAATAGATAGAGTAGACAGCCAGCACCTCCTTCCCAGGGCACAAATGCTCAAGACGAGGGGGCATGGCTTTAAGGTTATGGGTAGGAGGTTCAGGGGAGATGTCAGGGGGAGGTTTTACACCCAGAGAGTGGTTGGTGTATGGAATGCACTGCCTGGGGTGGTGGTGGAGGCAGATACATTGGACAGGTTCAAGAGTTTGTTGGATAGGCACATGGAGGAATGTGAGATAGAGAGATATGCAGGAGGAAAGGGTTAAATAGTGTGAGGGTGGTTTGATGGACGGCACAACATGGTGGGCCGAAGGGCCTGTTTTGTGCTGTATGGTTCTATGGCATGGTTCTTTCCAAAATAGGGGTTTGAAAAATGTTAAATTGCTCATTAGTTATATTTTTTACCATCTAAGCAAAACAAATCAACAATCTCTTGTTGCTAATATTAAAATAACACAATGCTCACAAAACTTTGGACATCCCAATGAGTCTAATTTAGCTGCAGTAACTGTCTCTCAAGCCCTTTTAGGAATCAGATGCAACAGTGAGTGGTATAATGAAGACTGCTGTTGAAAATAGTCATTCCCCAGGTATTGTTTGTAAGATGTAATTTTTCTTTTTCAGATGGATCCCAATAACAATAATAATATTCAGTTTATCTTCTCCTTTGACGCACCTCTTCTTGGAACCCTGACAAGTTTAGTGTCATTAGTCCATAAACGATAGAAAGGGGTGTAAATCCCAAATCCACACAAAATCAGCAACTAGAACTTGCATGTATAAAGCTAGAAAAGAATCCTATGGACATACTACTTACAATGGAAGCTGGTCTATTCAAGGACATTGAGGGATATGAAATAGAGGCAGCTAAATGGAGCTTGGCTGGAAATCATCTGTGATCTGGTTGAATGGGCCACTCCTGGCATCATACTCCTGAACTACAAATCTAAAGATATGGGAGTCTAAACCCACCATGGCAGCCGGGAAAGTAAAATTTAAATAAATAAAGTTTGAAATATAATCCATGGTGAACATTATTGCTATAAAACTCATCTGCTTCACTGATATCCTTCAGTGAAGAGAATCTGGAATAGCCTGCACATAGCTGGACCTATTTCGACTCCAGATTACCAATGAGGTTGACTCTTCTCCTCTGGATGGCCCAGCAAGGCACTCAGGAATGAACAATAATTGCTGGATTTGCCAGTGGCATCCACATCCAGGGAATAATTTTTACAAATAAAACCCCCCTTATTATAGGTGCTGCCTGACCTGTTGAGTATTTCCAGTATTTTCTGCTTTTACTTCAGAAAACTTATCTGAAGTATAAGCTTCAGTTGTCATCCTGTTTAATGCTACATAAATGCAAACACTGGATTACTGCCTGATATCTATCTGTGATAGACTAAACAAGTTGTAGATGGCACAAATTATTTTTTGAGCTGATATATTATATTTTATGGCTGTGCATAGCCATTATAATGCCAATAATAGCTCATAATAATAAGCAAGTACACTTATTTTCCCTTAATGTGTATATAGAAGGCAAGAACATTCCCTGTTGCACAAAGATTTAGTAATGTGGTAAAGTTTCTAAGTGGCTATGGGGAAATTGCTCATATATAATTTAGCCAGAACTCATCAGAAGAAATATGTAAAATGGAATACAATATAATTAGTAATGTTATAATGAAAGTACATGGGTAACATTGATCCTTTTAACTGTACCTCTTCAAGTGCAAAGCTAATGAAGAGAAGGAAGAGATGTTCCATAAATAACAGTCTAGCAGAAAAGATCCAAGGTCTGGTTTAGGGTCCTACTAGCTTGGCTTTTGAGTTGTGGAGAGTCACTTCTCCATGTCCAAGGAACCACACACCTGGGTTTACCTTGCCACTAGTAAGTGCCCTACCAAGCAAGTGTTTGTGGCTAGGATCATTAGTACTATTGGCCAACTACCAGTGTAGGGTGATTGGCCAGCTATCAGTGCAGGGAAGAGTGCAGAGAAGATTTATGAGGATGCTGCCAGTACTCGAGGGACTATGTTATAGGCAGAGGTTGGGCAAGCTAGGACTTTATTCGTTGGAGCACAGGAAATTGAGAGGTAACCTTATAAAGGTGTATAAAATCATGAGGGGCATCATAAGACTGAGTGCACATAATCTTCTTCCCAGGGAAGTGGTTCAAAAAAATTATAGGGCATAAGTTTGAGGTGAGAGATGAAAGGTTTAAAAGGGACCTGAGAGGCAACTTCTTCACACAGAGGGTGGTGCGTATATGGAATGAGCTGCCAGAGAGCGTGGTTGGTGCAGGTACAATGACAGCGTTCAAGAGACGTTTGGGTAAGTATATGGATAGGAAGGGGTATGAGCCAAATGTGGGCAAGTGGGACTAGCTTTGTGGGTACCATGGGCAACATGGACCAGATGGGCCAAAGGGCCTGTTTCTGTGCTATATGACTCTATGACTATCACTCAAGAAAACTGATTGAAATGCAAAATCCTTTTGATTTCCCATATGTCAGGAAAATAATTTGCAGATGAACAGGATTTGAAAATATTTCTGTTATTAGCCTCAATGTGCCTGAGATGCGATAACAACCATTAATAGGAATTCTGACCAATATCCCACTTGCATAATACTAGTATATTTAAACAACCTGCTGCTACGCTGGTGTCAGCTAAATCTGGATGGAACACAAATATTGTATCAACTGCAGCATCAGTGTAATGTTCCATTGAGACTCTTTGTCCATCAATGTATACCAACATAAGGAAAGGTTCAGTAAAATTTTTACTTAATCTGAAGAGTCGCTGCGAACCATCCTGGTCACCTCTCCTTCACCTAGCTCATGTATATGATGTCTTTTTCAACTCATCTAGTCAGCTTCATGCTGTTCAGTTGCCTGAGTTTGCCTATCCTTATTTTGCTTTCAAGCAAATAGTTGGCAAATGTCCTTTCATACCACAACTTCGGCAAACAGACTCCTTTACTTTCCACTCAGTAGCTCAATGTCACATGAGTCATAGCGCACAGATCACACAGCATGGAAACAGGCCCTCGGCCCTATGAGTTTATATTGACCATCAGTTGCCCATTTACAATAATCCCATTATATTGTCCCCACATTCCCATTAACTCCTCCCGGAATCTACACTCACCTGCACACCTGGGCAACTTACAGTACCCAAGGAACTTATCGACTCATGTGACTTTGGGACATGGGAGGAGACCAGAGCACCTGGAAGAAACCCATGCCCTCACAGTGAGAACATGCAAACTCCACACAGACAGCACCAGAGGTCAGGATTGAACCTGGGTCACTGAAGATATGAGGCAGTAGGTCTACTAGCTGCACCACTGTGCCACCCAACTTCACCATTTCAGGCAATTTTCTTTTCTTTCCCCTGTAGAGCTGGACAAGAGTCAACACTGGGCTGGGCAATGATACAAAATCCTGCTGTCTCCATTGCCTAACAATATCAAAAGCTTGCTTAAGATTCAGTTTCCTCTCACTGGTCAGTCTCTTTTGAGTACACCCATCTAGGATTCCACAAATTGCGATCCAGCAACATCTCCTCCGCACTTGCACCACACTGGCAGTGTTCAGCAATCTGACTTAAAGTTTCTCGATAAAATCTGTAACACTTTCATCTGCATGCTGATTCCCACCGGCAATCCTATGGTGCAATTACTATGAAGTTGCACTAGAGGACTGAATCTGGGGATGTCATGCTGTTCAACTAGTGTAATCCAGTCTTCAAAGGTCTTGTCTCCTGCATTAGCTGAGGCCAGCAAACTTTTTATCAACTTGTGTGCACAGTCATATCTGCAGGAAGAATGGGTAACTGTATCTACATTAGGAGGGACTGCGCTGAGTGGAGACTATTTGTGGCCTACAAACTGAGAAATTGCCCAAAGGTGTAATATCCCTGCATATTCCTACTAAAGGCTACATAAAAGGTGTGAAAACAAAGGTTGGTGCAGTGGGTGATGGGAAGAGGAGTGTATTTACTGAGGTTTAATCATATTGTTTCTTCCATAAGGCTCCAAAACTCACACTACAGTCATAAAAGTTCCATAGTCAGAAGCTATTGAGCTGAAAAAAATATCAGATTAGGCCACATTTGGAGTATTGTGTGCATACAGGAAGAATGCAGAGGCTTTGGAGAGGGTGCAAAAGAGGTCCACCAGGATAAGATAAGATAAGATATCTTTATTTGTCACATATACATTGAATCACAGTGAAATACATCTTTTTTGTGTAGAAGCTATAGGGAGAGGTTGGACAAACTTGGGTTATTTTTTCTGGAGCGTCAGAGGCTGAGTGGAGACCTGATAGAATATCTTTTATGAGAGGCATAGATAGGATAGATAGTCAGAGTCTTTTTCCCGGGGTTAAAATGTCAAAGACAATAGGGCATAGCCTTAAGGTGAGAGGAGGAAATTTAAAGGAGATGAATGAAGCAAGTTTTTTACATAGAGATTGGTAGATGCCTAGGACGCATTGCTCTGGTGGAAGCAGAATAAGATAGTGACGTTCAAGAAGCATTTAGATAGGCTCATGAACGTGCAGGGAATGGAAGGATATGGATGGGATTATCTTAATTTAGCAATCCCATCCCGAAGGGCCTGTTCCTGTGCTGTACTGTTCTATGTTCAATACAGGAAGTCCCCGGGTTACGAACGCCCGACTTACGAATGCCCGTACTTACGAATGGCCATGGACAATTCTGACGGCTGCGTACAAATCAACAGATGCGCAGCCACAGTGAGCAGGATGTCACTGACAGGCACTGTAATGCAGTTATCAATGGTTTACCGAATTGATGTAAGTCGCTGTGGACCTGTCAGCAATATAAATGAAACAACAAACTCAAGAAACGGAGGAGAAATCACAGGTCGATGAACGCCATTGAGGACAATTATCACCGTGCACGGACCAGGTCAACGCATTACACCTCCCTCAAATCTTTACCGGAGCCCGAAACCACCGCATCTCACCTGTCTGTTGGTCATGTATTTGGATAGACACTTACCTGGAACAGCAACAAATGCGAGGATCGAATAGTAGACGGGCTTAATAGTCCACACTAAAGAATAGATCAGATAATGCAATGATATTTGAGGACTATACAAAAAAATAAAGCCGGCCCAGTTGAAGACATCCTTTCCCATGGCTGTAACATCTCTGTCTACTGTTTCCAGATTCCCACCCATTCCTGCAACATCTCACTCATTTCCAATCAGTGACCAGAACTTCACGCTCTTCTATTCTCAGATTCCGAACCATGAACGGAACACCCCGACTTACATACAAATTCGACTTACGAACAGACTCAGAAACGGAACTCGTTCGTAATCCAGACACTTCCTGTGTTCTAAATAATACTTCAGCTGAGTATAGAACAAAAAAGTTGTAATTGGAAACCTTGCTGTGTGCCCGAGGGACTTGTTTGTTTACAATTGTCATTTCCTGTCAACACATATTTAACTTATTTCAATAACTCAGATGCAGGTGGAAAAATTTTGAAGTTTGCATCTTCCCACCTAAAATGTAACTCATTATGAATACGTAATTCCATTTAACATCCCTTCCCATGTGAAACGCAGTGAAGTAAAACTCCATTATAATTGTGAACACATTTGGAACCATTGAACTTACATGTGACCATCTGGAATGTAATTTTAAATTGTGATTTGTAACATATTAAAATTGTAACAACTGACTGGCACGGATACCGGACAGGAGAAGGCTTGTTCAGGTCAAGAGGGGAAGTGTGAGGATTACAAAACCCAAAGAGGAAACTGCAATTACAATTGTTAATAGCTTGTAGATTTTAGCTTAAAAGACCTTAAGGTATTGCAGTCAGGGAGTGTAACCTAGTTAGTCACCTGAAGTTGTCTCTCATTGGATCCTCTTAGCCACCTCAGAACCCACAAATCTGGTTGCTCTCAATCCCATGGACTCCAATGAAAGACCCTGGGGTACAAATCCAAGGATTTGTAACAGTAGCAGCACAGGTAGTTAAGACTGTAATGAAGATATACCAGATATTTCCTTCATTAGAGAGGTCATAGATTTAAAAAGCAGGGAAATGTTGGTACAACTTACTAAAACGTTGGTTAGGCCACAGTTGAATTACTGTGTACAGTTCTGGTTGCCACAACATACTTAGGATGGAATTGCACTGGAGGAGATGCAGAGGAAATTCACCAGGATGCTGCCTGGGATGGAGCATTTCAGTAATGAGGAGATACTGGTCTCCTCAGAGCTGAGGAGTGACCTCATTGATGTATACAAAATATGAGGAGCATAGATGGGGTATAGTACAAAATCTTTCCCCATAGCAGAGGTGTTTAAAACTAGAGGGCATAGGTTTATGGCAAAGGGTAAGAGGTTTAGAATGATCTGATGAAGAACATTTCTCACCCAAAGGATGGATGGAATCTGGAAGAGACCACCTGAGTGCGTGGTGGAGGCAGGTACTTTCACAACATTTAAGAAGTATCTGTACAAGCACTTGAACTGTCGTAGACCAAGTGCTATAAATGGAATTAGTATAGATGCATAATTGATAGTTATCCTGAACATGGTGGACTGAAGGGGCTGCTTCTGTCCTGTTTGACTGAGACTAATAATTTAACATGTCCTTCTGTGTGCAATGTCTCCTATGTAGATAAGATAAGATTTCTTTATGAGTCACATGTACATGGAAACACACAGTGAAATGCATCTTTTGCGTGGAATGTTCTGGGGGCAGCCCACAAGTGCCGCCACGCTTCCGGCGCCAACATAGCATGCCCACAACTTCCTAACCGGTATGTCTTTGGAATGGGGGAGGAAACCGGAGCACCCAGAGGAAACCCACGCAGACACAGGGAGAACGTACAAACTCCTTACAGGCAGTGGCCAGAATTGAACCTGGGTCGCTGGCGCTGTAATAACGTTACACTAACTGCTACACTACCATGCCTGCCCTGTTGTATTGTAACCCTATTACTAGAGGGGGTTGATAAAAATACAATCATGACATTTCTAAAGGAATCTTCTCTCTTAAAGGAGAATGACCATACCATGTCAAAACTGGAACCTTGCTGATTGGTAGGGCTCAGCCAGTCATGGTTCTGAGCAACTGAATCTGTAAGACACTTTAGTGGAGCATTATCAAATATTTACATTGAGAGTTATTAAGAAGGTAATAGCGCAAATAACAAAAAGCTGAGGTAAAGAGAAAGGTTTTAAGAAGGGTCTTAAAGGAGGAATGAATGAAAGAGAGAAAAAGACAGGGGTGTTTAAGGTGGGTTGTTTACATTAAATTCCTGCACCATTTGAATGTATTCGTTTCTTTTGCAATAAATAGATTAACAGCTCCAATGAAATAGTGCAGAAAGGAAGTTAAGACAAACATGTATACAAGAGAGCTGAAATAACACAAAAAGAGAGCTACCCCCTACAGGAACTTCAACATCACTAACTACAACTCCCACATCGCATTTGACAAACTTCATCAGAATAAATGCTCCCAAACTTTGTTCTCCATCTCGGTCTGCATGGTTGGCTGCACTTGATAATTGGAGAGGATGTGTTGTGATGAACGCAAGGTTTGCAATGTAGGCTGCATACTTTCAGTGCATTTCTTAACCTTTTAATAAAACGTAACCACCCAGCTGTGAAGGCCTGCTGAGGACTGCAGCAGGCTGGGAGGAAATGGCAGAGTCTTGGCTGATAACAATCCTTTTCTGACTGCAAATGTCATCTAAATAAAAAAACATTTGAAACATTTATTTGAAGTACTTCTGCAGTAAAGAAAGGTGACAGCAACTTAGAGTGAACCATAATTCAGCTAAGCTTAAACCCAGGTGTCTGATTGATTCATTGACCAGATCCATTAAACAACTCAACGTTTATGGCGATGTTGACAGATGCCAAAGATTTCAGTTTCAACTATGAACTTCCTGATCAAAATATTCACAGGAACGTTCTGGATGTCATTCTCTGGGCTGAATTTGCTTTGGCACACATGTAATGTACAGTAAAGACACAATCTACTGTAAAAGACGTCATGCACAAAGGGAGCAAGCAAGAGTACAGCACCTCATGGACACTCATCCAAATAGAACATGTGTAATGTTAGGTTGTGGGTGCATTACATTGCTTTAAAGACATATCCATGTGTCCTTCCAAAGCCAGCAAATTTGAAATGCTGCACATGCCCTCACTCTGGAGTCTTGTATGTCAGTTCCTGTTCAGTGCACTTTGCAACAAGGCCTTGACCTGTTTGCTGATGGTGTACAGAATTTAAATGCAAACTACATTTTAATTTTTTAAACTCAGATGGTGTAGGGAGGGATGGATTGGAAGCCATGACTGCATGTCTGGCACAGTGTTAAGGAGTGAGAAATTATTGATTGCTTCATCTGCAAAATGTCATAAGAAATTCAACAGACCCAGGAACAACTTTTTGCATATGTAGCCACACATTAATTACTTTCAAACATTGCTCTCCAGCTTCTGCAATTTTTTTGCTCTTAAATTACTTTCAAATTTAGTAAAGTTATGAGTAAATGAGTGAGCAAAAATCTCAACAGGAGATGGATGGATGGCTGATAATGGGAGGTCTCTAATATCACACTCACTGTCAATTTCCTCCAGCAGTCCCATTGCATCCATCTATAATTCACCAGGACCTTTCCACATATCGTCAAGGGCCTCAGTTTGAGGTGTCATCAAGTCAAAAGGTGAGTACAATCATGGAATGATACTCCTGCACTTGCAACCAAAGACAAAGTTCTCCTGATAAAATGCAAAGTGCAACAACTCTAGGACTCTTAGCAGTGTGGAGGAACAGAGGGACTTTGGAGTCCAAGTCCATAGATCCCTCAAGGTTGCCACACAAGTTGATAGTGTGGTTAAGAAGGTGTGTGGTGTGCTGGCCTTCATTAGTCCTTGAGTTCAAGAGCCACAAGGTAATATTGCAGCTCCATAAAATTCTGGTTAGACCACACTTAAGAGTACTGCGTTCAGTTCCAGTCACCTCATTATAAGAAGGGTGTGGAAGCTTTAGAGAGGGTGCAGAGGAGATTTACCAGGATGCTGCCTGGATTAGAGTACATGTCTTATGAGGAAAGGTTGAGCGAGCTAGGGCTTTTATCTTTGGAGCCACACAGGATGAGAAACAACTTGATAGGGGTGTATAAGATTACGCAGGGCATAGATAGAGTGGACAGCCAGCACCTTTTCCCCAGGACGTCAATGGCCAAAACCAGAGGACATCAGCTTGTCAGAGGAGGAATGTTTAGGGGAGATGTCAGAGGTCGGTTTTTTGCACAGAGAGTGGTGGGTGCCTGGAATGCACTGCCGGGGGTGGTGGTAGAGAATGATGCAATAGGGACATTTAAAAGACTCTGAGGTAGGCACATAGAAGAAAGTAAAATGGAGGGTTATGGGCTGTATAGGAGGGAAGGGTTAGATTGATCAGGGAGTAGATGTTTATACAGGTTGGCACAACATCGTGGGCCAAAAGGCCCATACTGTGCTGTACTGTTCTATGTTCTGTGTTCTAACTCCCAAAGTCACTAAATCACTGTGTTGGTAGAATGAGCTTGAAAAGCTCGTGAGTAATCACAGCAAGTCTGAGGTGCAAACTTAAACACAAGGAAAAAAGAAGTTAGTGCCTGTAAAATCGAGTGGGATAGCAGTTAGTCCAGTAATTGTCAAGGTGATAGACAACACAAACTGGCAAGCTAGTCACAAACCAGTTATCTTGGAAATCTCAGCTGATATGACAAAGCACCAGAAGACTTTAATTCATACATAAAAATGATGGAGGTCAATTTTTTGGTCAACTAACATTATTGAAATAGAGGGTGATGGTAAAGATGTTCAGAAGTAGCCTCGTAAATGAAAAAATAAATGAAATAGGATCAGATAATTAAGAGGCATTGGCAAACATAATTATGCCTTGTTGGTCAATTGATATCCCATTTAATATAGTAATAGAGTAATTGCAAATTAATTTCAGCCCATTGCCATCAAAGATTGTAGATTTATAAGTTTGAAACCTGTAACTAGATGTAAGAAGGGACTGAAATAGCTCTGACAGATCCATCACTGCATTGCAACTTCGGTGTATTTCTTGGTTTTTGTGCTCTGGACACATTTGTATTTGGACAAATGAAGGAGCAAATGTAGACCAAGTTACTTAACATTCACTTGAATAAGTAGGTGTGGAGATAGCTTGTAAAATTAAAAAGGAATTTTGACCAGCACAGAACATTAGTGTAAATGCAAAATGCAAGTCAATGATAGGAGCAAGGATGGGAATTCTGACATTAAGTCTAGGTCACATGAGCAAGAATGGTGCTAAGCACGAATCTGGAAGGAAACCCTGTTCCAGTACAATGGGAATCACTCAGCACATGTGTGTCAGTTCAGAGCAACAAGATGCTCTAATTGTAGAAAGCAAGTACACATATCCTCTATACAAAAGTTAAACACAGCCCAGCAAGTCCAAACAGTGGCAGTCAAGTAGTGTTGCAGTGAAAGGGGAACAAATGCATAAAATATCACAGAAGGGTGATTCACATAATATTGAGAACATTTTCAAAATTATATAAACCACAGACAATGATATGCAAAACAGCAATTTCAAAATGAATGTAAAGATTAATAATCAATACATTGAGATGAATATTAAAGGTCACAGATTATTCCATCCTGGGAAATGACACATAAGGCCAAAAGTTCAGGAATATGCCTTTAACCAGAGGTACATTACAATGGACAATGTACTCTGGTGATCTCCAGAGAACATTGGGATAAATGGAATCTATATTCCTCTACAGTTGACATAAGGCAAGGCTATGAATTATTGTGACTGATTATGTTGACAAACTGAATCTGCTAGGAACAAACTGTTTGAAAGAGTTAAGAATGAATTGGAAAAATGTATTCAGTATGAATATATAACAGTTGTGTTTACGCAAGCTTCTTGAACAATATAAAGAGATGCTTAAGGATTCATACATAGGCATCAGGGAACACAAAGCTTATACACTTGTAAAATCAAATACAAAGCCAATTCACTGTAAACCCAGGCCAGTACTCTATGCACTCCAAACTCAATGGAAGATTTTAAACAAACTTGAACAGCATGGAATATTGCTGAAAGTGATTGAATGACGCTCATATTTGTGGTACCTAAGACCAATAAAACTATCCTGTTCTATGGATATTATAAAGTGACTCGTAACAGCCTAGTAGGTGATAAGCAATATCTTTTGCCTTCATTAACCAGGGCATGGAATATTATAGCAGGGAAGTTATAGTATATCTTTATAAAACATTGCTAGGCTATAGCTGGTGTACTGTGTGCTGTTGCAGTCATCAAATTATAGGAAGGACATGACTGCTCTGGAGAGGGTGCAGAAGAGATCCACCCAGGATAGAAAATTTCAGTTATAAGGAGAGACTAGATAGGATGGATTTGTTTCTCTTGGAGCGGAGGGGTCTGAGGGGGAACTGGATTGAGCTAATCAAAATGATGAGGGGCTCCACAAGATTTAACTTATCTCTCATCCCCTTTCTCTTCCAGATTGGGTTGGGCAAAACTCAACCATGCTCTAGGCTTTCTATTCATTAGCATTTCAGCAGGTATAAATCAGTTGAAACAAGGAACCCATCACAACATGGGCTGCAAGAATAAGTGGTTCAGCTGCAGGCGGTATCCAGGTAGTAAGATCTCCTGGCTGGTCAGATAGTGGAGGTATTCAGGACAAGAAATTATCTTGTGAAAACTGGAGAGAAATTCTGTGAAATCCACTTAATCTTAGATATTCTGGAGAATAGTACAGGACTGCAACAATTGTTCATGACTGAGTGAATTCCACTTCTTTAAAGTGAATTCCAACATCATTTCTTGCCTCTCATTTTCTACGCTCATTGCCCTCCATGTAATATTGCATCATTTCTACTGGCAGTGTTTGCACGAGTGAATTGTTTTTTAGCTTGTTTTCAGGATCTGGGTATCACGGACAAGACCAGCATTTATTCCCCAACCCAAATTGCCCTTGAGAAGGTAGTGGTGAGCCATCTTCCTGAATCACTGCAATCCCTCTTCTCCACAATGTTGTTGCACAGGGAGTTTGCAGGATTTTGGCCTATCAGCTGTGAAGGAATTGTAGTGTATTTCCTAGTCAGGCTAGTGTGTGATTTGGCAGAGAAACTGCAGGTTTGAGGAAACTGGGAAGGAAGGCTCAGAACTCACTATTAAATGAGACCCACAAATAAGGTCAAATCACATGGGTGAAAAACACTTTGATGCTAAAGGAACTCAGCAGGCCAGGCAGCATCTGTGGAGAAAAGCAGTCAGTCAACGTTTCAGGTCGGGACCCTTCTTCAGGACTGAAGATAGGGAAAGGGGAAGCCCAATATATAGGAGGGAAAAGCAGAGAAATGATAGGTGGACAAAAGAGGGGAGGTGGGGTGGGCACAAGGTGGCGATAGGTAGATGCAGGTAAGAGATAGTGATAGGCAGGTGCAGAGGAGGAGGGGAGAGCAGTCTAGGTGACCATTTCACAGATCACCTGCACTCTGTCTGTAACCCCAATCTGCATCTCCCTGTTGCCAGTCACTTCAGCTCCCCCTCCCACACTATCACTGACATGTCAGTCCTCAGCCTCCTCCACTGCCAGGAGAATTCCAAGTGCAAACTGGAGGAACAGCACCTCATTTTCTATCTTGGAACCTTGCAGCCTAGTGGCATGAACATTCTGTTCTGTTCTCATACACAAAATATTCTGAACAGTCTCCATTTTATACAAAGGATAAACAGGCACTGGAGAGGGTACAAAAAGATTTATTAGGATGCCGGAAGAACTGAGACACTGCACATATCAGAATAGCCTGAGACTCTTCTTGAGAAAAGTGAAAACTGAATGTTGGTCTGTCAGAGATCCTTAGATCACGAAATTGTTTGAAAAGATAGGCAGAGAGAAGATGTTTCCATTTATGAACACAGAACCAGGGATCACAAATAAATCCAAGTGGAAAAATGTATCCAAGGAGTGGTTACAACATGGAATTTGCTGCAATCAGGAGTGAGAAACATAGATGTTTGTAAGGGGAAGCTATATAAATGCAAGAGGGGGAAAAAATGGAAGGGTATGTTAAAGCTACCAGGCATAGTAACATTGTGGTTAAGTTCCTGGACTAGACTTTTGATCTGGAAACAAATTCAAATTGCATCATCGTAGCTGCAGATTTTGCAAAAGTATCAGTTTTGTTAGCCACAAAACTACCAAATTGTAAAAGCTCATGGGGTTCATTAATGAGGTTCAGAGAGGGAAATCTGCCATCCTTCCCCATTGTACCTTGTATTTGATTCCAGACCCAAATATATAATTGACTCTTCACAACCCTTAGGAAATGGTCAGGGTTAATTGGGGAAAGAATCATAAAGTCTGCCCTTGCCAGTGACATCTACATCCCATGAATAAATGAATAAAAAATAATGAAGGATGGGAGGAGTTGCATGTGGGGCAAAACTCCCAGCATGAATCATTAGGTCGAATGAGTAATTCTGTTTTGGAAATGTTCTGCAATTCTATGTTGTAATTCATGATTTTCATTGACCATCAAATCAATAATGTCAGACAACAAGAGAAATCCTCCAATGATTACAGAGCATCACAAAGAAGTAATAAACTCCCATTCTGCAAAATCTCTGAATCAGAGCAAGAACATTTTCTTTTACAGATCTATACACATTCCTTAAATTTAATTATATTTCTTTAGAATTGCAATCAAATTGCAGACCAAGAGAACTGTCTATTCTCAGAGGTTAGGAATGCAATTCAGACCAGCCTCACAGAGGGAGGAGCAGCCTAACTTGCTGCAAAGCACAATACATATGTTGTACAATATATAAAAAAAGCTCAGCTATTCAGTGTTAGGTAAAGTGAAGCAATGCAGAGAAACAAACTTGAACACATTCAGATGTTGGATGAAGGACACTCATGCTGTTTCCATGGTAACAACAATTTCTGTAAGGTAACAGAGGATCCATATCCCAAATTTCCTAAGTAATTTTGCCTTTTATCACTGGTCACAAAGTACTAAAATGAGCTTGCTGAATATGACTAAATTATATTAGCTATAGCTATTGTAGCTGGAAGAAGAAAAAAATAAAAACTTGTCCAATTTTTATATTCAAGGCCAAAGACATCTTTTAAGTGCTAGATAAGGATTTACGGTTCATTGAGAAATAGCAAACGGGATATTCAGCTGTAGGTGCAAAGCTTCATATGGGCAGACCTGGAGTTAGAGTTCCCAAAATAGGCAGGATCTTTGATTTAAGTGCAAATTCAGTTGAAACACACCATTTTTCTAGAGTGATGTTATGTTTCAAGTCCCTGCCCAAACATAAAATTGACCAGTGCAACCAATGGCATAATAGAACATAATGGCTTTTTGCTCATTTCACTCAAAAATCCTCACTGACATATTTATGAATTATAACCTCTCTAAAGGCAGGTTACTATATCCCAAAGAAATAATATTTTTAGTGAGTGTTCAGTTCACTCTCTGAGATTAACCTGAGGCTATAAAAAGTTGCTGCATTTTCATAAATCTTGAACCTGACTTAACTCTCCATAGTTGCTGCCTGACCGGTATTTCCTCAACTCATGTCTAGCACTTTTACCAATTGTATAAAATACACACCCCCTTGTTATTGATTTCTCTACGAATAGAGATAGCTCCTTTTCCATTCACTCCTCTGGCCTCATTCATCTCTGTTTATTTACACCTCCTCCCTACAGATCAATTACAATTAACAAGATTTCACCACCCTCTCTCAGCCAGCACCAACACTGCCTGAGTCAGTCAGTCTCTCCTGGTCTCCACCCTATCACAGACATTCCCTTTGTTCTCTCCATCCCTCCCCGCTCTCTGCAACTTAAAACATGCTTTCTCTCTTATTTTTTTCAATTCAGATGGAAGGTCATTGACCTGAAACATTAACTTTGTTCCTCCCTCCACAGACACCAACTGACTGCTGAATATTTCCAGTATTTTCTATTTTCAGCTCAGATTTCCAACATTTGCAGTCTTCTTTCAATTTTCAATTTGCTTTCTGTTCAGCCTATCTGGGCCTTTCAGGCTTTTCATCAAAATTAACAATAAAGATTGTGAAAACTTGATTTAAATGTGCATTTAAAATGCTGTGATATTTTGCATTGCTATGGATGATTTTAGCCAAAATGTGGTTATTAGATCAAATTAATGGAAACTGCATGACCTAATGTTTCTAAAGCATATTATTGCTTCTATGGGACATCACAAAGCACTTCACATTGAAACTGGTATTTGTACTCACCTGGTTACATGGGCAAATTATTGCCTATTTACTTATAATGACACAGGATGAGGCAATTTGCCCTACTGAGTACATGCCAGCTTCTATCAGTCCCAGGTGTCTCTGCTTATTTCCCCATCCTCTTGTAATTTATTCTCTCTCACATGATTCTTTTTCCACTTAGCTTCACTAAGGGGCAATTTACAGTAGCCAATTACCCCACCTGCATATCTCTGCAATATGGGAGGAAGCCAGAGCACCGGGGGAAACCTACACAGTTACAGGGAAAATGTGCAAACTCCACACAGATGGCGCTCCCAGTTAGGACTGAACCTGGCACTAACTGTTTCTATAACTTTCACTGGGATCAATAAAGGGGTAATATATGTTGTGTGATGTTGTTTGAGAGATCAGTGTTGTCCAATACAGTCTCACCCTTCACAAGATCACAAGACAAGGGAGCAGAAGTAGGCCATTCGGCCCATCGAGTCTGCTCCATGAGCTAAAGGAAAAGAGAAAAATAAAAAGAGAAAAGAAAGGGAAAAAGAAAAAGACATGAGAAATGGGAAAAAAACTATTCCTTTCTAGCCCCAATTTCTGGCCTTATCCCTATATCCCTTGATACCTTGACTAATTAGATACCTATCTATCTCCTCCTTAAATGTCTCCAATGATCAGGCCTCCACTGCTGTATGTGGCAAACAATTTCATAAATTCACTACCCTCTGACTCAAGAAATTTCTCCTCATCTCTGTTTTAAACCTGTACCCTCTAATTCTAAGATTGTGCCCTCTGGTCCTGGACTCACCCACCAAGGGAAACGGCTTGGCCACATCTACTCTGTCCAGTCCTTTCAACATTCTAAATGTTTCTATGAGGTCCCCTCTCATTCTTCTGTACTCTTGTAAGTACAGTCCAAGACCCGACAAACGCTCATCATATGTAAGCCCTTTCATTCCGGGAATCATCCTCGTAAATCTCCTCTGAAACCTCTCAAACATCAGCATATCCTTCCTAAGATATGGAGCCCAAAACTGCACACGGTATTCCAAATGAGGCCTCACTAGTGCCCCTAGAGCCTCATCAACATTTCCCTACTTTTATACACTATACCTCTCAAAATGAATGCCAACATATCATTCGCTTTCCTTACTGCCGATCCGACCTGGTGGTTAACCTTTAGGGTATCCTGCACGAGTACCCCCAAGTCCCTTTGTACTTCTGTACTTTGAATTTTCTCCCCTTCTAGATAATAATCTTCCCGTTTATTTCTTTTTCCAAAGTGTACAACTGCACATTTCTCAACATTGAATCTCATCTGCCATTTCCTTACCCATTCTCCTAAACTATCTAGGTCTCTCTGCAACCTTCCTGTCTCCTCAATACTCCCTACTCCTCCACCTATCTTGGTGTCGTCTGCAAACTTAGCTACAAAACCATTTACTCATTTATTCATAGGATCATTTCTTTGAGGTATAGCATAGAGTCTTTTACTTCCTCCTGCTCTAGTAAATCATGATATGGTTTAACAGTGTGATTTTAAATGATGTTTAATGAAAAAAGACTTTTTAAAACAATGTAGGTCTTCTTCTGTTCCATCAGCCTGGATTATGTGCGTTAGCCCCACTATGGGGATCACACATAAAATTATTTGCTTTACAGGCCATGGTTCTCAAGACTGAACCGTGCTGGTAAAGATGGCATGGCCTGATTGTAAGTCATTCTTTCTACTTTCTGAAATATCATTCCTGAGTGGAACTAATTCATTCTTTGAGGCTGTCC
This sequence comes from Pristis pectinata, assembly GCF_009764475.1. NCBI lineage: Eukaryota > Metazoa > Chordata > Chondrichthyes > Rhinopristiformes > Pristidae > Pristis > Pristis pectinata. Next base: position 19,763,923 of record NC_067405.1, read on the forward strand.
ATCTCAGGATCTGACAGCCAATTATGATAAATCCCCGATAGATTCATCAACTGAATCATAAAGGTTGGGCAATGATTGTTAGTAAGTTCCCATAATATGGTTTCAAAAGATTCAAATTCTTGTCAATCCCAGGAATCAGCTCATCCCAGTAACCTGTCCAGTTCTACCAGATACACTTGCCTGCTGTTCAGCACTGCCTTGCAATGCAGAGATTTGGGCCTGGTAATGTCATCCATTCTTGTGCTTTCGGGCAATAATAATGATTGATGGGCCCACTTTCCTTCAGACCGTAACATTTGTCAGCATAGGATAATACATGGCAGGAGCAGGAGGGAGGAAGCCTGTGATGTTTGAGATGCATCCGTCAGAGATAGATTACTCATGATTTAAGGCTTATCTCATAAGTCAGTCTCATAGCTCACCACCAGGTACTGCCTGGCACGTAGCTGCATCATGTGCTGCTATGTTGGTTTCCATCCTCAACCAGTTTCTGCTTCTATTTTCTCCGGGCATCACTATTTCCAGGTCAAAACCATGGAACACCCAGCAAGTAAAAACTACTCTAGAAACTATTGTTTCACAATGCAAATAGTCTTCTGAGCTAAGACCTGCTTTAAGCCCTGCTTTAGGTAATGAACTGACCTTTCACCATGTTAATATTTGCTCTGTATTGATTCAATGGTAATAAGTTTCATTTTAACTCTATTTTAACAGTTTCTGAAGCCATCAGGGCTATGAGCCAGTGCATCACCGGGCAACCCTTTTCATCAAGTAATCATCAAGTTTATCGCCCTTGATGGGACACTAGACTCAGTAAAAGAGAATCAAGACACCTGCCAACTTAGCATCATCATAAAGGATATGATCTGCCTATCATTGTTTATCATTTGACCATTCTTAAATGGTCACATTCATAAATTGCATTCAGTACTCAGTACAATACTTCAACTCCTCGTCCCATCACTCTAACTATGCCTCTCTGGATTGGTGACCATTATTAAAAGGAGCATTTCTTGAATAACATTTCACCCCTTTGGTTAGAAGTAGCTAGACTTTCAGACATGCCCCATTTTTGCAGGTCTTCTTTATACATTAAGGTTATTGCTACCTTTTAGTTCACTTTTTTTCTAGGGCTTAAACATAAAAAGAGCAAGAGAAAATGTAACGTGAGGACTTCCTTTCAATAGAACCCATTTTAAAGTAAACCCAGTGTAGTTGCAGTGCTCCAACTTCCTCATTTCCCTCTTGAGCTGCATTGATGTCCATTGCCTTCTGTTCAAATGGTGTCCACCAATCCTCTGTCTGCAGTCCTTTATGCACGTAATGGGCAGTCTCCAACTGTGCATTGTTATGTTACAGCCTCCTCATGTTCCTACTTTCATGGTATCGTTCAGCTTCTGAGATGGTGGAAGGAAAGGGAAAGCAGGAATTCAGCCAAAGGAAACAAAATCCCTGCCGATAAACATGACATGACGTTGTCATTCTCTCCATTGGCTTCTCTCATTGAGATTAAAGATGGAAATGCTCTTCATCTGTGCAATATTGACACATTTATATCTGATTGGGAGGAAATCAGCAGATGAGAAAGTAATATTCACTCCATAGAAATGGACTGAAGGAGTGGATGAGGAAGAACAAGATAAATTGTGACATTTTTCCTGCCTCTGCACATGCTTAGATCCAGTTAGATCTCCATTTCTTTTCCGTTTCTCATGAAAGTTTACTCAGTTTCTCCTTCCACTGATGCTGCCTGACCTGCTCAGTATTTCCAGAGTTTTTTAGCTTTCATTATCTTTCATGCAGATGAAAAAGACTATAGGAATAAAAATTAATAATACCTCTGCTGAAAATATATTCCAGAATCCTTTGAGTTTTTATTGATTGTCCTAATAGTATTAAAATGATTAACAGTTAATATTTTGATTTTAAATGACAATAAACCTGTTTTGAAAATACGTAGTAGCCCTTTATAATTGACTTTATTTTTTTATGGTGTAGACTTTGATGCATGATTACATCCAGAAAGGGAAATCCAGATCAATTCTGCCTTTGTTTTGCAAAGCTAAAGCCCAGATATAAAGTCAACATGTACAAAATCAAGGCACTCTTTAAGTTGCTGATGATTCAAGCATATGATGCACTAACTCCATACTGAAAATCAGAAGTTTAACTTGCAAGCTGTCACGGAGCCAAAAGGATGTCAGATGCATTCAGTTGCACCTGGATCAAGAGACAAGTAGATGTACAGGGATTCCCATCCCACCCATGAGACTGCCAGAAGGATATTAGAAAATTAAGTATGTATATTGAAATTAACCACAAACCAGACAGCAAGGCAAATACATGAATGCAAAACCAAAACATTGTGGCTATTGAATACAGTATACTGAAATATATTAGAGGAAAGTAAGCATATTAAAGCTACTGTAACATAAAGTTATCTTGAGTGCTTACTGACCACCAAGCACCCATTATACTAATCCTTCACTGATCCCATTTTATTCTCCCCATATTCCCAACAATTCTCCCAGATTCTACCACTTGCCTGCAAAACAGAGGAATTTTACAGCAGCCAATTAACCTGCCAACCCATACGCCTTTGGAATGTGGGAGGAAACCAGAGCACTGGGAGGGAACCCAAGCAATTACAGGGAGAAAATGCAAACTCCACACAAACAGCACTATCTTTAAAAAGTCATCATATGTGTGAAACCAAATTATTTTTGTGTCTAGGTTTTATTATTCTAGCTTTCTTTAATGATTTCTTTGTATTTCAAGATTTAACCTGATCAGATATCTGTAGCAGGACACAAGGCCAGTTTAAGAAAATCAAAAACAAATGCTAGGAATCTGAACTAAACCAGGAAATGCTGGAATACTCAGCAGATCAGGCAGCATTTGTGGAGAGAGAAAGAAATTTACCACAAATGCTGCCTAATCTACTGATTAGTTCCAGCCTCTTCTACTTTATTTCAGATTTTAGAGTTTTTATTGAGATTCACAATATTCCTTTGCACACAAGTGATTTTAAATTTCTACTTTAACTCTATTTATACAGCGCGGTAACAGGCCCTTCTGGCCCAATTAGCCCGCGCCACCCAATTACACCTATGTTAACCTACCTCTCCGTATTTGGAATGTGGGAGGAAACTGGAGCACCCGAAGGGAACCCACGCAGTCACAGGGAGAATTACAGACAGCAGAGGGAATTGAACCCCGATCACTGGTGCTGTAATAGCGTTACACTAACCGTGCTGTGCCGTGTTTGAAATAATCTGAATTTGGTCAAAACTACACTCCAAGTTTGAAGAGGCCAGACAAGAGGCAGTGGATATCTGCCTGGGCTTCAACAAATTCCCCCACTAGAAAATAACTGAGTTAACTAAATACCATGGCTGTAACAGCTTGACAGAGGCTATTCAATCTATGATGAGTAGCTGATGCCTGATTGCCCCCTTAAATTCTGAACCATGTAACCAAAAATTGGTTCAACTGACTTCTAAAGAACCAAATTTCAGATGCAGAACAAAATGCACAGCTGCCACTATATTATGCATTTAGCACCAGTGACTAAGGATGATTATGTCTTCAACAAATGCAATTATAAACGTGCTCCTCATTAACAAGCATAACCCAAAGGAACACTCACTGCATTTTTGTCCTGTTTTAACCTAGAGAGCAAATGCCTGCATAAAATCAATGCATAGTTATTTTGTTATTGATGCATGTTTTGAAAAAAAAATGAGAACAATGTACAAGTAATCACCTTTTCACCCAGGAGAGTGGCATTGCTGATGGTTATTAATGTTCCAAGTGCCTGTCATTGATCTTCATTATATTTATTTTTCCTGCACAATTTATTTTTCCTCCTGGTTTCGTCCAGCATTTTGTCATCATTGTGAAATGAGAAAAATGTATTTGCCTCATTTTATTCCTCATGCTAAAATTGGCATATCACACTTGTGTAAGTTGCTGGAGCAACTAACAATTTGGCAAAGTCTGCTAATTCATATGAAAATATTTTATGACTAAACATTCACATAGAGAGGAGTAAAAATTAGTTGTGACCCATTTATACACAGAGAGAGCATGCCCCAGACAGAAGGCCCAAGGTTTGTCACAACTTGAGCCAGAGGATTTTATTTTAATAACTTGCACCTGCTGTTTCTCCAGAGACAGCTCGACCATTGCTAACATCCAACTCTGCGAGAGGTTGGGAAGGAGCAGATAGCAGTAGTGTTCAAGAGTGTTACTGTGTGTGAGAGGCAGGAGGAACCAGTCTTGCTCACCCTCCCTGGTCAGAAAGCTTCGAGAATAAACATACTTTTAAAAATAAGAATCCGGAGAAGGGTCAAAGCAACCACTCGGCAATTAAATGCAGTGGTCCTGAAGTAGGCAGAGATTCCCCATTTACATCTGGTAGCACCATTATGCCTGTTGCTGATCAGATTTGGTGGGTGGTGTCATGCAATTGTCCCTCATTGAGCCCATTTTGTGTCCAAATTTACATCAATGCTGATGTCATTTCCCTGCACATGATGGCATTACCGATTCCACAGCACACTCTCCAGTCCAACCTTGCTGTCAGCCCAGGACAGAAAAAGCTGAAAAAGGCCATAACATCAACTGAAAAGTAGCAAAGCCTTGGATACAGATGGTATCCCTGGTAAACCTGGCAGACAGGACATTCAGATGGCAATTCACAACCTCCTGGGAAGAGGAAGGCCTCTGAGTTGTCTTAATCATGACCTACTTCAGGAAAAGAGAAAAATCCAGTTGTGGAAACCATGGTTGAGATCTTCTTTCTGTCTGGCACAAGGAAAACCATGGCCAGCATCGTCCTAATCCACCTCCTCCCAGTGTCTTATGAGTTACTTCCCAAATCGCAGTATGAATTCTGGCCATCTCAAGGACATGATCTTCATCATGTGACAACACAAAGAGAAGAGGAGGAAGCAGTGTCAGGCACTATACGTGACTTTTTATGAAACGCTTTGACTTTATCAATCAAGAGAGTCTGTGGAGAATCCTTCACAAACTCGGCTGCCCTCAGAAACTCCCCTCCAATACAGATGATGGGATGCAGTCCATTATTCCAATCTATGATCCACAACAGACTCAACCTCAGTGCAGTTTGTGTTCATGCAGTGCTGTGACTTTGCTCCAACAACTTACTCTATCTTTCTTGCTGTAATATTGCACTCACCTGCAATAAACGTCCCACCAAAGTGGACCAAATCAGCAAGAAGAGTGGGAAATTGTTTAACTTACGTTGTCCTCACTCCAAAACCAATGTCCGTTCAACCTTAGTCATTCAGCTGTAGCATGTGGACAACATTTATACATCTTTGGAAGCTGAGCCCCAAGTCATAGTCAAATTGTTCACTGAAGCATGGGAGAGAGTGGACCTTGCAAAACATACATCCTCTACCAGCCTCCCTCTGATGCACAAAACTGCCTTCTGAAAATAAAGGCCCTGGAAAACAAGTTCCAACAAGTCCCAAATCTCAGGTGCCACCTCTCAACGAAGGCTGATGTCAATAATGAAATTTGTCATCACCTTTAGCAGGTTACAATAGCCTTCCAAGGAAAGGAGTGTTCATAGACTTTAAACCCAGCACAGACACAGTAGTGTAGTGGTTAGTGTAACGCTTTACAAAGCCAGAGACCCGGGTTCAATTCTGTCCACTGTCTGTAAAGAGTTTGTATGTTCTCCCTGTGTCTGCGTGGGTTTCCTCCGGGTGCTCCAGTTTCCTCCCACATTCCAAAGACGTACAGGTTAGGAAGTTCTACGCATGCTATGTTGGCGCCAGAAGCGTAGCAACACTTGCAGGCTGCTCCCAGAACACTCTACCCAAAAGATGTATTTCACTGTGTGTTTTAATGTACATGTGACTAATAAAGGTCTTATCTTATCTTATCTTAAAAGCTTTGGGTCTCCCAGGCAGCAGTGATCCCCACTTTCCTGTATCCTTCTGAGACAGGGACTACCTAAAGCACTAGAGATATTCAATAATCCTACTTCTTCACAAACCTTGAATACATGGGCAGATTAAGCAAACCAAGTTCAATATTTTCTCCCAGGCTAACAATCCTTGACTATGTTCCATCAGCTCTGGGTGGGGGGGGGGGCGGGGGGGGGGGGGGGGGGGGGGGGGTTGCGGGGTTGGTGGACAGGCCACATCATTCACAGCCCAACAGGCCTCTGCAACAGGTACTTTGCTCTGAGTTCCATTGAGACAAGAAATTATCAGTTGGAGAGGAAAAGATTCAGGATTATCATAGAGAAAGAGCATCTGGGATGATACAGAGAACCTAAGTCTATTGATCAGGAGAAGCTGATCATTTCCCCTACTACCCACCCACTAACTCTGTCAAGCATCTTCTGCCCCACCTGTGGCAAAGGCTACAGATCTCACATTGGCCTTATCAGCCACCTCAGAACCCATAGAACAGCTCTTTTAGGACCTTTGTGTGTCAGTGGCTTCCTTTTGTACTGTAAATTTTCTAGGAATCTGTGGTTCTATAGCACTGTGATGTACTAATTCTGTGGTTTTCTTTGGTAACATCCAATTTGACATTATCAACAAATATGGGGAAAATCCACTCTCTAGACATTAGGCCTTGCTTGTAACTTTCACAGTACTGTGAAGAACTTTGGTCAGTGTGTTAAAGCCTCTATATATAAATGCATGCCATTGTCGAAACCATAGTCAAATGGCAGGTGCAAATATGAGACAAAAGTTAAAGGTAGAGTCTAAAAGAAATTCATTCTCTTCACCGTGCTTCTCCATTTAATAATCAAAAATGTCTGACAGCATATTTGGATTATCATTAAGTTGTGTTGTCTATCTGTTGAATGGCATTCATTATGAAAATATTTCCATGAATCCAGATGTGCCTCGGGACTGTTTGATAGCAATCAGAGGCATGTCAGACAATCCTGGGATCATTCCAAAGCAGTGCAAAGCCAATCTATTTTGGCAGGAAGTGCAGATTCCCAGGTGGGAATGTGGAGAAAGCACAGATCATAAGATCATATGCTTCCAGCTTCTGATTTTTTCTTCATTAATTTTAACGGTAAGTAAATCATGGGCTGGGAGAGTGCAGCTCTGAAGCATCCACTACCTCCAGAAGGATAAAAGCAAATTCATTTATCTCAACATTTCCTGGGATTCATCAATTCTCAGGTGGGTCTGAATTTACAGTCCACACATTCCCCATGGAAACTTTGTGAGAGACACAGAAGTGTTCCTAGTTGGAGATGTCACTAGAATGACTTAATTGAAAGAGAGATCTTACTCTTGTGTCAATCAGAGTCCTTATTAAATGTCATACTTTATATATTTCTTCTGTAAAGTATGACAGTACTTTCAACAAGGAGATTCCCTGTAGATTTTCCTTTCCCTATAACATCAGTTTATTGCCTAAATACCTGGGACATACAAGCTAGGAAATGTAATGTTACAAGCTGTAGAAGAATTTACCTTTGGCAGTTCGATTGACCTCAAATGAGTAGTTAAGATGTTTTTATCTCTGTAGTTCATATCGAGATATTAAATTTACTGACCTCACTAGTGGTCACTGAATGGAACAAAGCATTGATCTGCGTTCTTCTGAACTAACGATTTTATAAACCACCCGAGAAGATTGCTAGTCAGGGCCCTAAAATACTCGTGTTCAGGAAACCTAGAAGTACAAATTTCCACACCGTCCTACAGGATTACTTTTACATTTTTCTACACTTCAAGCACTAAATTGGAATGGACATAGGAGCCGAATTTAAGCTTTTTTAGCTTGTACCATTTATATACATCTTTCTGCTCATATGTTCCAAATGCTTATCCAATAAACGTATATTAAAGGGAAGGAAGATCTGACTGGAATACTTCACATTAAAGACATTCTCACATGTCTTTGGAAATGCAGCCAAGCATACGGCATGAGGTTTTACTGCCTAGCACATCACACCAGTGTGTGTCGCCCCTCTTAACGCTGGAAGAGGGCAGGCTTGAGATGGGTGAGATTACGTTAGAGATTTTCACATCTATTTTCACCTTCTTGCCATAACTCAAATCCACCATTAAAAGGGGATGAAGATTCCCTCTCCTCCCTCTCAGCCCACCAAGCAGAGCACAGGGATTTAAATTTGGCCACTTTTGAAGAGACATGTTAAACATATATATATTGTTCACGTGCATTTGTAATGTGTGGAATAATTTTTATGGTGGGGCAAGGTTCCTACCAGTCGCTCAACTATCACACCTCTACCCCACACTGTGACTGAGGCTGAAAATTGCATTTGCAATTTTGTTGAACAGCACCAGTTAAGAAGCAGAGGGGTAAAATTAAATTTTATTGTAGATACGAAACAAACAATAAGAGCTCCACCATAACATTTCCAGATGAATGGATTCTTTTCCATTGACAAAAGAAAGAAAGATTGAACAAGGAGTAGAGCAAGCATAAAATTGCAGTTTATCATTCTGTTAGGAAATGCTTGATCCACTGCATTGCTTTTAAATTTTACATTTTGTGAGAAAACCCTTTGAAACACTGCATTTTTTTCTTTGTTCTGCTTCACGGTTTCAGGTTACTCTAAGGTAGAAATAAAGATCAGTGAAATAGTCAAATGAACGCACAAAAGCAAGATAATCCAGTCGCTGTAAATCTAAAATTTAAAAAAACATTGGAAATATCCAACAGGTCTGGTGGCATCTGTAGTGAAAGGAACAGATGACCTTCCATCAGAATTGGAAAATGTTCGAGATTAAACAAGTTTTAAGAAGAAAAGAAAGTGAAGTTGCCAGATGCTGGCAAAAGGGACTAGCTTAGATGGGCATCTTGGTTGGAATGGACAAGTTGGGCTGAAGGGCCTGTTTCCATGTTGTAAAAATCTAAAACTCTATGATTCTATGAGCGGGATGGAAGAGTGAAAGAGGAAGCCAGAGATAGGGTGAAATCAATGTGTTTATCATGTTCATATCAAATTCCTAACTGCATTGTGGCAATGGCATTAATGCAGTTTTAAATAATACCACTATAAATAGAAAAGAGAAAGGATTCGATAAGACCATTGTTTCTTCAAGAACATAAAAGCGCAAGAGTTCTGTTCCTTTAGTCATCTGTGGGATGTAGGTGTAAATGTCAGTGAAAAGGTCATTACTTATTGCCCCTGAGAAAGTGATGGTGTACTGCCTACTTGAATTGCAACAATTGTTATAGAGTCAGAGGATTATACAGCACAGCACATCCACATCGACCTTTTTGCCCAACTACACTAATCCCATTTGCCCACATTAGGTCTGTACCCTTCTATGCCTTGCCTGTCTGAATGCCTCTTAAACATAATGATTGTACCTTTACCAGGAAGGAGCTAACAATGTATCTCATGGTACACTGTGTTATTAAAAGTATACTTACACTTACACACACTACTGAAAGTACTCTGCCACACTCCTGACTTATGTTGTAATTAACTATACACATATCACTGGATACACTGACTGTTCTTTTAGTCACAGTATTTATGTGGTTGATTCAGTTTAGTTTCTGGCTAAAGGTGACCACCAGGATACTGCTGATAAAGGATCCGGCAGTGGGAATGCTATTGCATGTTGAGGATAAGTGATAAGGCGCTTTCTTGTTGGAGATGGTCAATTGCTTGGAACTAAGCGGCATGAATGGTCTTGCTGCATGCGAACATGAAGTGGTGTTGGTGGACTATTTCACAATGGAAGGAAACACCACCTAACCACTGTATTCACTTTGCCAGATGTCCACACTTGTGCTCTTTCCAGCAGTAAAAGCAGCAGCACCAGTTTCACCAACCTGAGGTAGAAACACTGAGGCCAATGATACCAGCCACCCCATCAACCTAACAAAGAGCAGCTATCAAACCAGCAGGGCCCTGGTGCATATAATGCTAACAACATGAATAAATGTCAGGGAAGTCTGTATTTTAATAACGACACTAATTTTCATGTCACTGATCCTGCTCAACAAAGGCTGTATGCTTTGGAACTGTAAAGATTGAAGAACAAATAAAATTATCAAATGAACCTTAAAAACCTTGTAGTGGAGTGGTTCAGCTTCCACTGCAGAATAAAACTGTCACAGCACTGCAGTACCTGGAGCAACCTGCTCCTGGGAACTGAGCCAAGACAAGAATTCTCCATTTAGATGGCATTGAAGCACAACCTTTAATCCTGTCATTTTACTGTTAAATGTGACACAGTCTAAGCTGAAATATAAATAAAAATAACACTGATTAGCACTTTTTTATCCATCACCGTGTTGTGAAAGAGTAGCAATACTTTAATGGATATATTTTTCTTCAAGTATTATTTCTGCACAGACTCTGACTTAAGGTCCAACATTTCAGAGTGATTTATGCTGAACAGTCACAGCACTCTGACGATAACAGTGTGTGACTTGATTTCTCTGCATTTAATGGCTGTTCAAAAGTGGCGATGACAGAGAACCCATTAACAATACAGAGCTATTCATGACTTGAAGGTGGAGTGGATGCAAAATTCTCAGCAAACCATCAGTGGTGTAAACCCTTGACCCACACATCACCCCCACAACCCTCCACACACCAATACTTTGTGCTGCTGTGTCATAGGCAATATTTTAACCAACCAGATATCCCATTCAATAAAATCTATGAAAGAAGGCTTAGAAGGTAAATTAGAAACTATTCTCTGTGGAGCCACGAATAGCAGAAATGTTCCTCAGACCTCACAAGAAAGCCCTGGCCCTCTGTTATCCTGAATTCCAAGCTGTCTGCCTGTGAGATGCAACTGAATGTACTTTTCACCTTACCGCCGACAGATGTGATTTACCTGGGCGTGGATGGACAGCCTCCAGATCACATGGTCTTTGACCCCTTTCCATTCCACCCAAACAGCTGGGTGGCAAGACGTAACTGAGATCCAGCAGTTAAATTCGCAACATCAGGGGTGGGTTTGAACATAGAACATAGAACATTACAGCACAGTACAGGTCCTTCGGCCCACGATGTTGTGCCGACATTTTATCCTGCTCTAAGATCTATCTAACCCTTCCCTCCCACATAGACCTCCATTTTTCTATCATTCATGTGTCTAAGAGTCTCTTAAATGTCCCTAATGTATCTGCCCCCACAACCTCTGCCGGCAGTGCATTCCACGCACCCAACGCTCTTTATGCAAAAAAACTGACCTCTGACATCCCCCTTATACCTTCCTCCAATCACCTTAAAATTATGCCTCCTCATGTTAGCCATTGTCGCCCCGGGAAAAAATCTCCACTGTCCACTCGATCTATGCCTCTTATCATCTTGTACACCTCTATCAAGTCACATCTCATCCTCCTTCTCTCCAAAGAGAAAAGCCCCAGCTCACTCAACCTATCCTCATAAGACATGCTCTCCATTCGAGGCTGCATTCTGGTAAATCTCCTCTGCACCCTCTCTAAAGCTTCCACATCCTTCCTATAATGAGGTGACCAGAACTGAACACAATAGTCTAGGTGTGGTCTCACCAGAGTTCAATAGAGCTGCAACATTACCTCACAGCTCGTGAACTCAATACCCTGACTAATGAAAGCCAACACTCCATATGTCTTCTTAACAACCCTACCGACCTGCGCAAAAACCTTGAGGGATCTATGGATGTGGACCCCAAGATCCCTCTGCTCCTCCACGCTGCTAAGAGTCCTGCCATTAACCTTGTATTCTGCCTTCAAATTCGATCTTCCAACGTGTATCACTTCACACTTTTCTGGGTTGAACTCCATCTACCATTTCTCAGCCCAGGTCTGCATCCTATCAATATCCTGTTGTAATTTACAGCAACCTTCTACACTACCTACAACACCACCAACCTTCATGTCATCTGCAAACTTACTAACCCACCCTTCCACATCCTCATCTAAGTCATTTATAAAAATCACAAAGAGTAGGGGTCCCAGAACAGATCCTACCTTTTGAGCCTACCTTTACCTCCAGAAGTAACAACATTCTGTCTGACTATCTGCAAGTTATCCCTACAATATTCCTTTTAGGATACCACCAAATTACATCATCTTTTTTCTCCAGAAGCAATTAAATGGTGATTATTTGTACACACGGCAGGTTCATCAGCTCTGCCTCTTTGGACTAAAGAACTTCTTTTACTACACAGTTCAGTCACAAAGTGGTAGGCAGGCTGCTTGCTGGTGCCATAACCTGGAGACAGAAGGCACTTGGTTTGCAAAGCATCCCACCGGCCCTGTGACACTGTGTCCTGGTGCTCAAACTTGACCGAGCATCCCGTTAGGGCAGTGTGTCTGTATTGGATACCAATCAATGCCCTGGACACATTCAGATACAGGAACGCGCGGCCTTTTCAGCTGAGTGCCCAGTAGAAACAAATGGCTGCACCAGTGGCCAAGTACAGATCCAATCAGTGCACTGTATCCAGTCCCACAAAAAAGCAATCAATAATCCTGTTGGGAGAGATCAACACTGAAGTTGCCCACCAATGTATCATCTCTAAAGATTGTCTTAGTTATGAACATGCTAATATGCTGTGGCTATCAATAGATTTATAGAAAGTAATTGATGTTACATGTTATACATCTTCTTGCCAAGTTTTCTCTGGCGGTTCACACTGCCTGTCAGTCCAGTGAGTGCTCATCCCCCAAACTCTGTCCGTGCTTCTTCCTCAACCAGCAGCTGCATGGAAAGGAGTCTCCTCTAATTTTCCCTCTATGTCTAGGGAAGTAACAGGCCTTCTGCCCCACACTCTTTTCATGGCTGAGTTCTGCGAAACATCACAGTGTCAATGAAGAATACAAATGACATTTTCAAAAGACATTTGGATAAGTACATGGATAGGAGGGGTTTAGAGGGATATGGGTCAAACACAGGTAAATGGGACCTAGCTTGGTGGACACCATGGTCGGCATGGACAAATTGAGCCAAAGGGCCTATTTCCATGCTGTATTACTCTCTGACTCGATGACTCTAAACTTTCCCCTCCAGTTGGAGAGGCCAGAACAAATGGGCAAAAACTTCAAACTGGAGCCATGCCATTTAGAGATGATAATTCGAAACTCTTCTTCACACAACGCGAAGTAGAAATTCAGAACTCCAGATCCCTCAAAAAGCTGTGAGGTTGTCAATTAGACTTAAAATCCAAAATTAAGATGACTAGATTTTTGTTAGGCAAAATATATGAAATTTTGGTGGTGTTAAGATTCAAATCTGCCATGATTTTATTAAACGGTGGAACCGGTTTGAGAGACTGAATGGCCTACTCCAGACCTGGTAACATGATTCTATTGTTCTACCAGGCATCATGTAGGGGTTTTGATTCAATACATCAGTGTGGCACTACCGTGTGAACCTTCTAAAACATGTTTAAAAATGAAAGAGCTGACATACTTCATGAGCTCAGGACATCACAAAGCACTTTATATCCAATGAAATGCAGTTATTGTTATGATGTTAGGAACTGCATAAATCAATTTATACACAGTAAATAACAATCAGAAAATAAACAAATAATCTGTTTAGTGACATTGGTTCAAAGATAAACATTAGCTAGAATATTAGGGAAAATTTCTCTGCTCATCAGTAAACAGTGCCTAGGTTCTTTCAAGTTCACGTAAGAGGGCAAATAGAGTCTCAGTTTAACATTCGCATCCAGAAGGTAATGCCACTGACTGTTCAGTTCTCCATGAGCATTACTGGATCAACCTATATTGTGTACTAAAGGGATTTGAAAGTGCAGTGTTTTGACACAGGAGACAAGACTCCAACCCCAAAGCCACCACTGACCCCAGTCAAAGGAATAAACAGCTTCAAAGCATTCTGCTTTATGGAGAAGCACTAATGTGTGAGGCAGCTTCAATTCCAGCAGAGCAGGACAACTGACAAAAGTAAACCATATATCATCACATTTTTCACATGAAGGCAAATTGCTCTCCTGTAGAGAAACAAGAAGAAATTGATTAAATTCACGCAGAGCAACATTATTTTTATGTTAAAAAAATCTCACGGCTTTACAAGTGGACAGAAAGATCAATGGAGCGATGTAGGAGCACTTGCCCCTTGAAAGGGCAAGTCAGATCCAATCTATGTAGTGCTTGTCATGGTTGGGTAACCTAAAAATCCTTACGGGCTGGCTTCAGCCTCAACAGCCATAAATCTAGAGAAATCCACTTTGTCCCATTTTCTTTTGTTTCCCAGCTGGGCTGTTGAGATGGAGCATTGGCCTTCAATAATGACAAAGCAACACAAATTGAGATAACATCACGACTAGGTGTCGTATAACCCTTCAAATGTGCTCATTATGCATTTTTAGATCCAATTTCAAGCACGCCTGTCAAAGAGAGAGAAAAAAAATCACTTCGAGCAATTATAAATATTCAGCAGCTAGAAGCAGTTTCATTCCCACAAATCATAACCCTTTACAATAATATATTGACAGGAAAGCTTCTGAATATTTTCTGCCTCTGGAACTAATATTGAGCCATCTGACATCAATTTTTATTAATCTGAACAAACTTTCATATTCATCTCATACCAGCTACTATAAGCTAATGTTTATGTTAAATTAGATATTTATCCAGTATAACCTTAGCAAAAAGCATACAATTGATACATAACTCTTAAAAATAATCTTACATGGAGTAACGTGGATTTATCTGGTACTTGCTTTTTTACAGGATGGTGAATTGCAGCTTGGAATATAACTGGAGCATTACGGTACTGTTTAACAGACGCCTGCCTGAAATTAAAATTTTCATTTGAGCGTCCTGTCTTTGAAATGTAATGAGGTCCTCTGCACACAGAGAAATCAAAGACTTTAATATATTTTAACTTCTCTCCAAAACCATTTCTATGAAAGCTGATTGTGCCTATGCAGCTGGTTAGGATCTGTGGAATTAAAAAAAACAGCTGCCAGAAAGAGATTAGACCTTCTAAACAATTAAATATTTCATGATTCTAAATGATAAAACTCAAAGAACATTGAATTGCAATCAAATGCAAATTGCATTGTGACTAAAGATTTCTTATTTGTGTTGCTGTGATTTCTATGTAGCATGCTGAAAATAGGCTCAAAGTGTGTCTTGAAATTCTGAAAGTGTTCTAATACATTTTATTAATTCATTATTGGGATCTGGGCATCACCGGTATTTATTGTCCATCCTTAGTTGCCTTTGTGGAAGTCCATTAAAAGGCACAACCCAGACTGGGTATGGTTTTCTAAAGAAAATTAGTGAACCAGTTGGGTGTTTACAATAACCTGAGAGCTTCTTGATCATTTTTCCTTCACGTTGTCTTGTCAACAACCCTCACAGCTTACACCACCACTTTTACAATATGGTGTTCCTGATTACATTTATTCAGAGTTTCGTTCTTTAGAGAACACGACTAAAAGCTCAGACTGAAATTTTAACTCTATTTCACTCTCCACAGATGTGGCATGACCTGCTGAGTATTTCCAGATTATCAGCATCCACAGTATTTTAGTTCAGTTCAATTACTTGATTGTTCCATGACTTCAAACCAAGACTACACTACCAGATTTATTTAATTACTTGAATTTATATTTACCAGCTGCCGTAGTGGGATTCGAATGAATATGACTGGATCAATAGTCAAGGCCACTGAATACTAGCCCAGTAACTTAACCACTGTGCGACCACTCCCATGTTCAAATGTGACTGACAATAGACCAAATTGATTTTCTTCATCTCTTAGAAGCCCCGCTGCAATCAGACACTTACGTAGGGGAATCAATCAGAAGCAGGTACTTGTGTGCAGTCACCCATAATACACCATGCTTAATATCATTGCATCAACTGCTGGATCCCACAGCTATCACCCAGTCTGAAACACAGTGAAACTTCCTGCAAAGTAGTCTGTTGAATATTATTCCAAGTGTTCTAACATTGGACTACAAGGGCTAATAATGTTGAATCAGAATCAGGTTTATTATCACTGACATATGTTGTGAAATGTGTTGTTTCACGACAGCAGAACAGTGCAAGATATAAAAATTATGTTACAAAAATAAATAAATAGTGCAAAAGAGGAATAACGAGGTAGTGTTCATGGGTTCATGGACCGTTTTAGAAACCTGATGGCAAAGGGGAAGAAGCTGTTCCTGAAACTTTGAGTGTGTTTTAATGCATATTATTATTTAAATTCAGATCAACATGTGGTGCTGGAAAATTTTACTTAAAACCGAAAGTGTAGAACAAAATATTTATTTTCTTTAAGTAATTCTTCCATCTAAAAAAAACTTCTAAGTGCAGTTTCTGCTTGAACTATGTAATCTGATGATTTGGGGATTTTTTTATTACAGACTTAAACTTATTTTTCATTAAATACCAGAAATTCTGAAAAAAATAAGTGATAATAACAAGAATCTCATAGGCTTGTAATTAAACCAAGGAAATTCCCTAGCAGCTTGTAAAATATTTAGAAAAACACACACAGTGGGAGGTCTGAACACATGCTGTTAGTGAAACAGCCAATGCCTATTAATTGCATGTTTGTGTCACCCAAGAATGATGGATCTATTCTCTCTCCACTAGCTCACACATATTATGTGAGATTCCATGCACTTCATGCAGAGAGTATTACTCTGATAATATTGCACATGAACCAGTCAATCTATTGAACTGTTGTGAAAGCAAGAAAGTTCCTGCAGAAGGAAAAATGGAGCTCAGTCCACTCAGAAAGTGTAAGTAATAAAGTCAAAAGATTGGAGACTATGTATGGGAAAAAAACACACGGTCTTCTCCGGTTGAAAGCCACACTGCTTATGTAACTCCTGTCAAAAAGATAATCACCAAGAAATCATTTGGAGAATTCAGGAGAGACATCTACAACCAGGGTGATATGAATATCACAGGGTATAGTTAAGGAATATGCTAGACTAGTGGTCAAATTACTGAACTAGCATCTAAGGTTCCGATCTATAAATTCTATCACAGCAAATGGGGGACTTTAAGTTTAAGTAATTAAATAAGTGGTGAATTTTCTTTTAGAAAAGCAAGTCTCAGTAATGGTTATTGTGAAACTGTACACACAAAAAGTGCTGGAGGAACTCAGCAGGTCAGGCAGCATCTATGGAGAGAAATAAACAGTCAACGTTTTGGGTCGAGACCCTTCATCAGGACTTGTCGACATTTCGGGTTGAGACCCTTCATCAGGACACTGATGAATAAGTGTTCATCAAATAAACATCTATGCTTATTTCTCTCCATAGATGCTGCCTGACCTGCTGATTTCCTCCAGCATTTTTTGTGTGTGTTGCTCCAGATTCCAGCATCTGCAGAATCTCTTGTGTTATCGTGAAACTACTGGATTGTTGCAAAAAATCATCTGGTTCGCTGGCTCAGGTAAAAAAGTCTGCTGCCCTTATCTGGTCTGATCCAAGCGTGACTCAAAACCCATCTACGTAATTGACTCATAATTGCATTCCCCAGATTAAGGCCAATAGGGAGAGACAATAAATACTGACATTGCCATGCAGCTCGATGAGGAAAGGTGAACAGAGGGTCAAGCTGAGCATAAACAACAGCATTAGCTGAAGTGCATTTCATATTCTTTTAAATTATATATAAATCAATTGTGACCATAAAGACAGAATCAACCCACATTCTGAAACAATGGAAAGTGCATCAAAAAGAGCAAAAGCTTTAGAGCATAAGAAATAGGAGATGGATTAGGCCATTTGGCCTTTAGAGCTTGCTTTGCCATTCAACAAGATCCTCTACCTCAAAGCCATTTTCCTGCTCTTTCCCCATATCCCTTGCTTCCTCTAATATCCAGAAATCTATCAACCCTTGAAATCAACAGCTCTTTGGGGTAGAGAATTCAAAAGATTCACCCATCCACAGAATAAAGAACATAGAACATTAAAGCACAGTACAGGCCCTTCGGCCCACAATGTTGTGCCGACATTTTATCCTGCCCTAAGATCTATCTAACCCTTCCCTCCCACATAGCCCTCCATTTTTCTGTCATTCATGTAGCTATCTAAGAGTCTCTTAAATGCACATTCTCTTTCCTCACGTCGTCATGCCCTAGTGTATCAGCCTGCTGTACGCCATCAAAAGAAATTTCTTCTCATTTCAGTGCTATATGGCTAATGCCTTATTTTAAGTCTGGAACTCCTGATTCTGATCTGTTCAGCCAGGGGAAACATCCCCCCTGTACAAGTTATCGAGTCCTCCAAGAATTTTGTAAGTTTCAATGGGATTTCCTTTTATTCTTCCCAACTCTAGAAAACACTGACCTAGACGACACAATATCTACTCATAGAGCAAACCAGCCATCCCTGGAAACAGTTGAGTGAATCTTTGCTGCACTCCCTCTATGTCAAGTATATTGTTTTGGGGGTGAGGGGACCAAAATTGTACACAATACTCAACATGTGGTATCAGCGGTGTCCTTTACTTCTGTACCCAAATCTTCACATAATAAATGTTAACATACTATTTAACTTCCTGATTGTTAACTGCACCTGCACATTAGCTTTTAGTGACTTCTGCACAAGGACACTTAGGTCCCTTTGAACAGCAACAGTAACCCAGTCACTCACCATTTGAAAATACTCTGTTTTTACATTTTTCTGTATGATATTTCACCTTTTTTCCTGTACACTCACTTAGTGTGGCTATATCCCCTTGAAGTCTTTTTACATCACTCTCCTTACTCACAATCCCGCCTAGTTTTGTCTCATCAATGAACCTGGAAATGTGAGCTAAATTATAGAAACTGATGGTGAAAATTTGGGCCCAAACAGCAATCTTCTGGTATCCCTCTTGTGGTATCCCAGGCCTGACAGCCTGAGAAAGATCCATTTATTCCCACTCTTTGCTTCTTCTGAAAACCAGTCCTAAAGTCCACGTCATTATTTAACCCCCAACTCTGTGTGCTTTATTCTTGTTGACCAGCCTCTGGTGTGGGGTCTTATTGAAGGCCTTCTGAGAGCCACATCCACTGGTACTCCCTTATCTATTCTACTAGTCGACAAACTCCAGTAGACTGGTCAAACATGATTTTCCTTTCATAAATCCATGCTCTATTTGTTCAATTCTATCATTCTTTTCAGGGTGTTCTGTTACCACTTCCTTCATTATGGGTTCCAACATTTTCTGTGCCACTGACATTAAGCTAGCATGTTGGTAGTTCACTATTTTCTCTCTCCTTTCTTAAATGTCCCCAGAACAACTCACAGGAAATAGAAATGTGTTTTCAGTACTCGTGAAACTCTTGATAAAATACACAAGAAGCTGAAAAGATCTTGAAATAGTTACAGGTCTGGAGAAGACATCAGACACAGGAACCCATGAACTTAAAACATAAGGAGGATTTAACTAAAAACAGAAATCAGATTTCCTGCCCCATTGCAATCTAGCTCCTTTAAAGTTCCTGATGGCATCTGACTTGCCCCATGTCTGCTCACCTACAATGGTTCTCAGTTAATCAACATCTTTTTAAAATTCTTATCTTTGTTGTCAAACATGGACTCTCCCCATTATCTCTCCGAAGCCTGCTCTAATCCTTCAAGGTACTTCATTCTTCTTTCTCTTTCTTCATTTCTGATGAAGGGTCAGTGATGTGATACGTTAATTCTGTTCCTCTTTCCACAGATGCTGCTTGACTTGCAGAATGTTTCCAGTATCATCTGCTTTTATTTGCCTCTTTTTTCCTTAAAATTTCTCTGACCTAGCTTCTGCTCCCCTTTTCTAATATTCCGGATTCTGTTTGATAATGATCCTGATTTGGGAAGCTCTGCTATGTTAAAACTTGTTCTTCTTCTATTGAGGATGAAGATGATGTTTTACATTGTTAGCTACCTAGGGGCTGTGTCATAGAACCATAGAACCATAGAAAACTACAGCACAGAAAACAGGCCATTTGGCCCTTCTAGTCTGTGCCGAAACATTATTCTGCTGGTCCCATTTACCTGCCCCCAGCCCATACCCCTCCAGACCTCTCTCGTCCATGTATCTATCCAATTTACTCTTAAAAGTTAAGAGCAAGCCCGCATCTACCACATCCGATGGCAGCCCATTCCACACTCCCACCACTCTTTGAGTGAAGAAGTTCCCTCTAATGTTCCCCCTAAACCTTTCCCCTTTCACCCTAAAGCCATGTCCTCTCGTACTTATCTCTCCTAATCTAGGTGGAAAGAGCCTACTTGCATTAACTCTGTCTAGGTCCCTCATCATTTTGTAAACCTCTATCATATCTCCCCTCATTCTTCTCTGCTCCAAGGAATAAAGTCCTAACATGCTCAATCTTTCCCTGTAACTCAACTCCTGAAGACCCGGCAACATTCTTGTAAATCTCCTCTGCACTCTTTCAATCTTACTGACATCCTTCCTGTAGTTCGGTTGTAATTCTTTCAGAATTTGCTTCAAAATGCTTGTGAGTTTTCTTCATTAACATGTATTTAAATTACTTCACCCTTATTGTGAAAGGGCATTTTTAAAGACACCTTTTCACATTTTCAGCCTTAACCTAATAACAAATCACGTGCACATATACCTAAATACACCTACACTCACACTCCCCTCTCTCACTATAAATAAGTCAACTGTCCTCTAAAGCCATTGGATTTGATACTCAATTTAAGCAGGTTGAGTTGGATAATGTCACCTTTAGTTACTCGCATCCTTGAATACCTTGTTTCCATAAGACAATCCCTTCAAGTTGTGCTGCCAAGAACTGACAAAACTCATCCATCAGTGGTAAGTGACTTTAAGTGACAGCAGCCGCAGGACTCAAAGCAATCGCAACTTCCATGTTGGAAAACAGAGGCAGGTCAGCACAAATTCCCTGCTAGCCCTCACCGTTCTTTATTTTAACAACCATTAACAAAGCAGGTGCAGCAAGCAAAAACTTAACACGTTATCAGAACTAACTACAGGAACTGAGAGCTCGTTTGCTGCTGTCTTAGCGATTGTGTTGTTAAATTCATAGTATAACAATGAAGTGACAATACACAGCAAGAAAAATCTGGTCTGTGCAATACACATACATAGAACACAGAACAGTACAGCACAGGAACAGGCCCTTCGGCCCACAATGTTGTGCCAAACTAATTAAAGTAGTAATTAAACGCCTAACTAAACTAATCCCTCCTGCCTACACAACGTCCATATCCCTCCATTCTCTGCACATTCCTGTGCCTATCTAAGAGCCTCTTAAACGGCTCTGTCATATTGCCTCCACTACCACTCCTGGTAGCACATTCCAGGCACCCACCACTCTCTGTGTAAAAATATTGAGCACTAACTGCTTACAGTATTAGCTCTAACACAGTAAATAGGGCTTGCTGCATAACAGAAGAGCTGATATTTCAGGTGATCAGAATAAGCTCTGTAGGCAATGCAAGCAAATATTAATGCTTCTCATATACATGACAATTCTCTGTCGTGGTCTCCTTACCTAATATGTCCACATGGCTCAGTGTCAGGTTTTGGCAGATAACGCTGCTGGATAACGCTGCCTTGGTTACTTTACTAAGTGAAAGGTACTGCATAAATAAAAGTTGTCAGGTGAATTCAAAAGGCAAACAACCCGAACTTATTTCCCATCCAAACTAAATCTCTACAAACAAAATGCAGTTTGCATTGATGTTTGTTTTTCTGTGTTCCCTTTAGAATGTAGTTACAGAGCTCCATTCTGGTTATCCTCAAGTAAAATAACTCCTTTGAGTGTTAAATCAGATGACAAGGATAGACAGGAATGGAAGAAGGAAACCATTTTATTAGGAGAAAGACTGAAGGTGCAGATAAGGAAATGGATCTCACAGCAACAATAGCAAAATACTGCAGATGTGGTCTATCTTATATTAAATCTCTTTTTATTTTGGACCATAGTAGCTCTTGAACATAAGAAAATTATTAGGCAAAAAAAATAGACTGGGCCATGATACCTGCTTGTGGAGTAAAGGGAGTGGGAAATATGCAAAAAGACAAATAATTGATTGAAATTCAATAGCAAAATATTTAGATGTTTGAAATCTAAAAAAAAATGCAGAAAATATTCTAAGTGCTCAGCAGGTCAAGCAACTTCAGTAGAGAGACAGACAGACAGAATCAATGCTTCAAGCTGATGACATTTTATTTGAACTGGGAAGAATTAGAAATAAACTCAAGTTTATAGTTGGAGAGAAAGGGATGAAGGGAGAGAACAAAAGGGAAAGTCTGTGATGGGGTGGAGACCATGAAGGTTGAACAGCACATGGTAACGGTGAGTGAATAAGGAAAGGGGTGTCTGGGGTGGGTGTGAGTAGGAGGAGAAAATGAAATCTGAAATGGTAAAGTGAGGAGAGGGAAAAACGACCTGAATGCTAGAAATGTGAGATGCAAGGCTGGAAAGACTACATTTCAGAAGTCATTGAATCCACATTGTCCAGAAAGCTGAGGCGCTGTTCCATGAGCTTGCATTGAGCTTCATTAGAACAGTGTAGGAGGCCAAAGACAGAGACGGAGTGGGATGGGGAATCAAAGTGAAAGTCCAGAGGAAGTTCACCCTTGCAGACTGAAGAGAGGTGTTCTGTAAATTGGTCGAACAATTTGTTTTTGCTTTCTTCATTGTAGAGGAGACCACATCATAAGTAACAGAGGCAGTCTTGGCACACAAAACAGCCATTAGGCCCATTGAGTCTATGCTGGCTTCTAATGTAATAATCCCATCAGTCCATTTCCATTTCCCTATAGCCCTGCAATTATTCTTTCTCAAATGCATGGCCCATTCTCTTTTGAAGGCACTGACATGTGTCCACTATCAGGCAGTGAAAAGCAAGGTAACATGCCTCAATGACTACCGACCAGTGGCTCTGACATCCACCATCATGAAGTGCTTTGAGAGGTTGGTCATGGCTCGCATCAACTCCAGCCTCCCAGACAACCTGGACCCATTGTAATTCACCTATCGCCTATCGCCGAAACAGGTCTACAGCAGATGCCATCTCCCTGGCCCTACACTCAGCTCTGGAGCATCTGGACAGTAAAGACACATACGTTAGACTATTGTTTATTGACTACAGCAATACAATAATTCCAAGCAAGCTTGTCACCAAACTCCGAGACCTAGGACACAGCACCTCCCTCTGTAACTGGATCCTTGACTTTCTAACAGACCGCAATCAGTGAGGATAGGCAGCAATACCTCCGGCACGATTATTCTCAACATTGGTGCCCCACAAGGCTGCATCCTCAGCCCTCTACTCTACTCCATATACACTCATGACTGCGTGGCCAGATTCTGCTCTAACTCCATCTACAAGTTTGTAGATGATACCACCGTTGTAGGCCATATCTCAAACAGCGATGAGTAGGAGTACAGGAAGGAGATAGAGAGCTTAGTGGAATGGTGTCATGACAACAACCTTTCCCTCAATGTCAACAAAACAAAAGAGCTGGTCATTGACTTCAGGAAAGGGGGCAGTGCACATGCACCAGTCTACATCGATGGTGCTGAGGTCGAGAGGGTTGAGAGCTTCAAGTTCCTGGGTGCAAACATCACCAACAGCCTGTCCTGGTCAAATCACATAGATGCCATGGCCAAGAAAGCTCACCAGCATCTCTACTTCCTCAGGAAGCTAAAGAAATTTGGTTTGTCCCCTTTGACTCTCACCAACTTTTATCGATGCACCATAGAAAGCATCCTATCTGGATGTATCATGGCTTGGTACGGCAACTGCTCTGCCCAGGACCGCAAGAAGCTGCAGAGAGTTGTGGACACAGCCCAGTGCATCACGGACACCAGCCTCCCCTCCTTGGACTCTGTCTTTACCTCTTGTTGTCTTGGTGTAGCAGCCAGCATAATCAAAGACCCCACCCACCCGGGACATTCTCTCTTCTCTCCTCTTCCATCAGGTAGAAGATACAGGAGCCTGAGGGCACATACCACCAGACTTAAGGATAGCTTCTACCCCACTGTGATAAGATTATTGAATGGTTCCCTTATACAATGAGATGGAC
Organism: Pristis pectinata; assembly: GCF_009764475.1. Lineage (NCBI taxonomy): Eukaryota > Metazoa > Chordata > Chondrichthyes > Rhinopristiformes > Pristidae > Pristis > Pristis pectinata. The sequence goes on from NC_067405.1 coordinate 19,787,914, forward strand.
TATGACCTCACGATCTACCTTGTTGTGACCTTGCACCTTATTGCACTGCACTTTCTCTGTAGCTGTGACACTTTACTCTGTACTGTTACTGTTTTTTTTCACCTGTACTACATCAGTGCACTTTGTACTAACTCAATGTAACTGCACTGTGTAATG